>NW_027332180.1:0-300000 GCF_040802235.1 Manis javanica | reverse complement strand
ACATCCTCACACAGGAGCACAACGCACTACACACACGCAACACAGAAACACGCAACACAACAGACACAATAAACACACCACACCCTTGAAGGCACATAAGTACTGCTCACAATGCACACGAAAACCATTGCACAGACCACATACTGTATGCAAGAGATGTACAAAACAAGCACAGCCACACACAGTCAACACATCTTACATCATGTGCATAACTCAAACAGCCAAACACACACACAGCCTCTCTCACACAACACACAAAACACAACCACACACACAAAACTGACACAACACATACAAATGCACACAAAACTGACGAAACGCGTGCAACACACATAGCACACTGCACACAACACGCACAACCACAATCTAATCATAGAGAACACATGCATCCCCACGCGCACACAGCACGAACGAAAACACACCCACACACAACATACACATGCACACAACACACCCAACACAAGGCGAACCCATCATTACACACAATGCTGAAATGACACAGCCCACGCCACATCTACCCAGTATGTCACACGCAGAAAGCCTAAAGGCAGCACTCACACCACCCAGAACACAGCACATAACAACAAACAAGAGAATTTATAAGACTCGGAAACCACATTGCGAGCTGAATTTGTTGTATGCGGGTATTTTCCTGACAGCCAGGCTTCCTCAGCAAAACCTCACGTTAATGGCCTCACAAATGAGCTCCCGACACTCAGCAAAAGATATCTCTACAGAGCAGACTTCACTCATGCGCTTAGAGTGCAGTCACACAGGACTGACACGGAAAACACATTGCCTGCTGAAATCGTTGTATGCGGGTATTTTCCTGATGGCCAGTCTTCCTCAGCAAAACCTCACGTTAATGGCCACACAAATGAGCACCCAACACCTAGCAAAAGAGAGCTCTACGCAGCAGACCCCTTTCAGGCGCTTAGAGAGCGGGCACACATTCCAGACACGGAAACCACATTGCGAGCTGAATTCGGTGTATGCGGGCATTTTCCTGATGGCCAGGCTTCGTCAACAAAGCCTCACGTTAATGTTCACCTAAATGAGCACACGACACTCAGCAAAAGAGAGCTGTACACAGAAATCCTCTTTCCGGCGCTTAGAGAGCAGGCACACATTACAGACACAGAAACCACAATGCGAGCTGAATTCGTTGTATGCGGGCATTTTCCTGATGGCCAGGCTTCGTCAACAAAGCCTCACGTTAATGTTCACCGAAATGAGCACACGACACTCAGCAAAAGAGAGCTCTACACAGAAATCCTCTTTCAGGTGCTTAGAGTGCAGGCACACAGGACAGACACGGAAACCACATTGCAAGTTCAATTCGTTGTATGCGGGTATTTTCCTGATGGCCAGGCTTCCTCAGCAAAGCCTCACGTTCATGGCCACACAGACATGGTTGAAAGCACATTGAAAGCCCTGTTTCAGCCTCCACTGCCAGGGCTTCAATGATTCCTTGAGTGGGCCATCCTGCAGTGCTTTCTTTCAGTCACATAAGCTGAATCCAAAGCTGACTTGCCTCCACTGCTGTCACTACAATGCATCATCTTCTGCAACTTCCAGTGTCGCTAGAGCAAAGGCCTATTCGCAGCCCACCCACATCTTTGAGATAGAGGGCTTACAGAGAAGACCGCGTTCTACTGCAATGTTTGCTGTTTTCCTTATCACATAGGAGCAAATTGCGTGCAAAATGAAAGCAGCCTCGTATTCCCTCACGGAGTGTCTCCTCAGTGCACGGTGGATTGTTTCTGCGGCAGAGTTTGTCATGAGGCTCTCCTGCAGCAGTTTCTGACACTTTACAACAAAGGCGTCTTCAGGGCCTTGCTAGTGAAGAGATGAGGTGGCTCTCTGCGCCCTCAGGAAACAAGGCCCTCCTGGAGTATTACAAACCTGTGGAGAAAACCGCCAACAACGAGAGGCTGTCTTCTGTGCACTTGAATGCAGAAGTCCCTCAACACACAGCACATCACACCGAGAACATAACTGCCCACCATACACATGAACCACGGTTCTCAGAGTGAACACAACACACCCAGTGAGGCACACTGACCAAGCTTGACCACACACAGTACACACATCACAAATTACACTCCTTACTCAAAGAGCCAGCCACACACACAACCTGTCAAACACAACCGCGAACATAGAAACCAACATGCAAAACACACACCGTCGACAACAGAAAGAACACAAAAATTATGCAACACACATTTCACACACTACACACATCACTAAAAAACACACATAAAACAGACAGCACACACAGCCTCACAGAATGCACAATGCCAAACACACAACATATACACAAAGATATCAGTCCTAACACACAGTGTCTCACTCAACAAGCAAAACACACAGACCACAGAACACACAGAGTAGAATACACAAAACACAAACACAACTCACAGAACCACACATCACACGACACACACAAGCATCCGGCACAGAAAGTATCACAACTCATAACACACACAACACTCCCAAATCCATAGGCAAAACACATATAACCAACAAAGACAAGTAGCACACATTTCACACACTACCCACTGCACACACAATCGCGCACAGACACACCACACATACATCCTCACACAGGAGCACAACGCACTACACACACGCAACACAGAAACACGCAACACAACAGACACAATAAACACACCACACCCTTGAAGGCACATAAGTACTGCTCACAATGCACACGAAAACCATTGCACAGACCACATACTGTATGCAAGAGATGTACAAAACAAGCACAGCCACACACAGTCAACACATCTTACATCATGTGCATAACTCCAACAGCCAAACACACACACAGCCTCTCTCACACAACACACAAAACACAACCACACACACAAAACTGACACAACACATACAAATGCACACAAAACTGACGAAACGCGTGCAACACACATAGCACACTGCACACAACACGCACAACCACAATCTAATCATAGAGAACACATGCATCCCCACGCGCACACAGCACGAACGAAAACACACCCACACACAACATACACATGCACACAACACACCCAACACAAGGCGAACCCATCATTACACACAATGCTGAAATGACACAGCCCACGCCACATCTACCCAGTATGTCACACGCAGAAAGCCTAAAGGCAGCACTCACACCACCCAGAACACAGCACATAACAACAAACAAGAGAATTTATAAGACTCGGAAACCACATTGCGAGCTGAATTTGTTGTATGCGGGTATTTTCCTGACAGCCAGGCTTCCTCAGCAAAACCTCACGTTAATGGCCTCACAAATGAGCTCCCGACACTCAGCAAAAGATATCTCTACAGAGCAGACTTCACTCATGCGCTTAGAGTGCAGTCACACAGGACTGACACGGAAAACACATTGCCTGCTGAAATCGTTGTATGCGGGTATTTTCCTGATGGCCAGTCTTCCTCAGCAAAACCTCACGTTAATGGCCACACAAATGAGCACCCAACACCTAGCAAAAGAGAGCTCTACGCAGCAGACCCCTTTCAGGCGCTTAGAGAGCGGGCACACATTCCAGACACGGAAACCACATTGCGAGCTGAATTCGGTGTATGCGGGCATTTTCCTGATGGCCAGGCTTCGTCAACAAAGCCTCACGTTAATGTTCACCTAAATGAGCACACGACACTCAGCAAAAGAGAGCTGTACACAGAAATCCTCTTTCCGGCGCTTAGAGAGCAGGCACACATTACAGACACAGAAACCACAATGCGAGCTGAATTCGTTGTATGCGGGCATTTTCCTGATGGCCAGGCTTCGTCAACAAAGCCTCACGTTAATGTTCACCGAAATGAGCACACGACACTCAGCAAAAGAGAGCTCTACACAGAAATCCTCTTTCAGGTGCTTAGAGTGCAGGCACACAGGACAGACACGGAAACCACATTGCAAGTTCAATTCGTTGTATGCGGGTATTTTCCTGATGGCCAGGCTTCCTCAGCAAAGCCTCACGTTCATGGCCACACAGACATGGTTGAAAGCACATTGAAAGCCCTGTTTCAGCCTCCACTGCCAGGGCTTCAATGATTCCTTGAGTGGGCCATCCTGCAGTGCTTTCTTTCAGTCACATAAGCTGAATCCAAAGCTGACTTGCCTCCACTGCTGTCACTACAATGCATCATCTTCTGCAACTTCCAGTGTCGCTAGAGCAAAGGCCTATTCGCAGCCCACCCACATCTTTGAGATAGAGGGCTTACAGAGAAGACCGCGTTCTACTGCAATGTTTGCTGTTTTCCTTATCACATAGGAGCAAATTGCGTGCAAAATGAAAGCAGCCTCGTATTCCCTCACGGAGTGTCTCCTCAGTGCACGGTGGATTGTTTCTGCGGCAGAGTTTGTCATGAGGCTCTCCTGCAGCAGTTTCTGACACTTTACAACAAAGGCGTCTTCAGGGCCTTGCTAGTGAAGAGATGAGGTGGCTCTCTGCGCCCTCAGGAAACAAGGCCCTCCTGGAGTATTACAAACCTGTGGAGAAAACCGCCAACAACGAGAGGCTGTCTTCTGTGCACTTGAATGCAGAAGTCCCTCAACACACAGCACATCACACCGAGAACATAACTGCCCACCATACACATGAACCACGGTTCTCAGAGTGAACACAACACACCCAGTGAGGCACACTGACCAAGCTTGACCACACACAGTACACACATCACAAATTACACTCCTTACTCAAAGAGCCAGCCACACACACAACCTGTCAAACACAACCGCGAACATAGAAACCAACATGCAAAACACACACCGTCGACAACAGAAAGAACACAAAAATTATGCAACACACATTTCACACACTACACACATCACTAAAAAACACACATAAAACAGACAGCACACACAGCCTCACAGAATGCACAATGCCAAACACACAACATATACACAAAGATATCAGTCCTAACACACAGTGTCTCACTCAACAAGCAAAACACACAGACCACAGAACACACAGAGTAGAATACACAAAACACAAACACAACTCACAGAACCACACATCACACGACACACACAAGCATCCGGCACAGAAAGTATCACAACTCATAACACACACAACACTCCCAAATCCATAGGCAAAA
Source organism: Manis javanica (assembly GCF_040802235.1). NCBI lineage: Eukaryota > Metazoa > Chordata > Mammalia > Pholidota > Manidae > Manis > Manis javanica. Next base: position 294,891 of record NW_027332180.1, on the reverse strand, counting down.
CACATATAACCAACAAAGACAAGTAGCACACATTTCACACACTACCCACTGCACACACAATCGCGCACAGACACACCACACATACATCCTCACACAGGAGCACAACGCACTACACACACGCAACACAGAAACACGCAACACAACAGACACAATAAACACACCACACCCTTGAAGGCACATAAGTACTGCTCACAATGCACACGAAAACCATTGCACAGACCACATACTGTATGCAAGAGATGTACAAAACAAGCACAGCCACACACAGTCAACACATCTTACATCATGTGCATAACTCAAACAGCCAAACACACACACAGCCTCTCTCACACAACACACAAAACACAACCACACACACAAAACTGACACAACACATACAAATGCACACAAAACTGACGAAACGCGTGCAACACACATAGCACACTGCACACAACACGCACAACCACAATCTAATCATAGAGAACACATGCATCCCCACGCGCACACAGCACGAACGAAAACACACCCACACACAACATACACATGCACACAACACACCCAACACAAGGCGAACCCATCATTACACACAATGCTGAAATGACACAGCCCACGCCACATCTACCCAGTATGTCACACGCAGAAAGCCTAAAGGCAGCACTCACACCACCCAGAACACAGCACATAACAACAAACAAGAGAATTTATAAGACTCGGAAACCACATTGCGAGCTGAATTTGTTGTATGCGGGTATTTTCCTGACAGCCAGGCTTCCTCAGCAAAACCTCACGTTAATGGCCTCACAAATGAGCTCCCGACACTCAGCAAAAGATATCTCTACAGAGCAGACTTCACTCATGCGCTTAGAGTGCAGTCACACAGGACTGACACGGAAAACACATTGCCTGCTGAAATCGTTGTATGCGGGTATTTTCCTGATGGCCAGTCTTCCTCAGCAAAACCTCACGTTAATGGCCACACAAATGAGCACCCAACACCTAGCAAAAGAGAGCTCTACGCAGCAGACCCCTTTCAGGCGCTTAGAGAGCGGGCACACATTCCAGACACGGAAACCACATTGCGAGCTGAATTCGGTGTATGCGGGCATTTTCCTGATGGCCAGGCTTCGTCAACAAAGCCTCACGTTAATGTTCACCTAAATGAGCACACGACACTCAGCAAAAGAGAGCTGTACACAGAAATCCTCTTTCCGGCGCTTAGAGAGCAGGCACACATTACAGACACAGAAACCACAATGCGAGCTGAATTCGTTGTATGCGGGCATTTTCCTGATGGCCAGGCTTCGTCAACAAAGCCTCACGTTAATGTTCACCGAAATGAGCACACGACACTCAGCAAAAGAGAGCTCTACACAGAAATCCTCTTTCAGGTGCTTAGAGTGCAGGCACACAGGACAGACACGGAAACCACATTGCAAGTTCAATTCGTTGTATGCGGGTATTTTCCTGATGGCCAGGCTTCCTCAGCAAAGCCTCACGTTCATGGCCACACAGACATGGTTGAAAGCACATTGAAAGCCCTGTTTCAGCCTCCACTGCCAGGGCTTCAATGATTCCTTGAGTGGGCCATCCTGCAGTGCTTTCTTTCAGTCACATAAGCTGAATCCAAAGCTGACTTGCCTCCACTGCTGTCACTACAATGCATCATCTTCTGCAACTTCCAGTGTCGCTAGAGCAAAGGCCTATTCGCAGCCCACCCACATCTTTGAGATAGAGGGCTTACAGAGAAGACCGCGTTCTACTGCAATGTTTGCTGTTTTCCTTATCACATAGGAGCAAATTGCGTGCAAAATGAAAGCAGCCTCGTATTCCCTCACGGAGTGTCTCCTCAGTGCACGGTGGATTGTTTCTGCGGCAGAGTTTGTCATGAGGCTCTCCTGCAGCAGTTTCTGACACTTTACAACAAAGGCGTCTTCAGGGCCTTGCTAGTGAAGAGATGAGGTGGCTCTCTGCGCCCTCAGGAAACAAGGCCCTCCTGGAGTATTACAAACCTGTGGAGAAAACCGCCAACAACGAGAGGCTGTCTTCTGTGCACTTGAATGCAGAAGTCCCTCAACACACAGCACATCACACCGAGAACATAACTGCCCACCATACACATGAACCACGGTTCTCAGAGTGAACACAACACACCCAGTGAGGCACACTGACCAAGCTTGACCACACACAGTACACACATCACAAATTACACTCCTTACTCAAAGAGCCAGCCACACACACAACCTGTCAAACACAACCGCGAACATAGAAACCAACATGCAAAACACACACCGTCGACAACAGAAAGAACACAAAAATTATGCAACACACATTTCACACACTACACACATCACTAAAAAACACACATAAAACAGACAGCACACACAGCCTCACAGAATGCACAATGCCAAACACACAACATATACACAAAGATATCAGTCCTAACACACAGTGTCTCACTCAACAAGCAAAACACACAGACCACAGAACACACAGAGTAGAATACACAAAACACAAACACAACTCACAGAACCACACATCACACGACACACACAAGCATCCGGCACAGAAAGTATCACAACTCATAACACACACAACACTCCCAAATCCATAGGCAAAACACATATAACCAACAAAGACAAGTAGCACACATTTCACACACTACCCACTGCACACACAATCGCGCACAGACACACCACACATACATCCTCACACAGGAGCACAACGCACTACACACACGCAACACAGAAACACGCAACACAACAGACACAATAAACACACCACACCCTTGAAGGCACATAAGTACTGCTCACAATGCACACGAAAACCATTGCACAGACCACATACTGTATGCAAGAGATGTACAAAACAAGCACAGCCACACACAGTCAACACATCTTACATCATGTGCATAACTCAAACAGCCAAACACACACACAGCCTCTCTCACACAACACACAAAACACAACCACACACACAAAACTGACACAACACATACAAATGCACACAAAACTGACGAAACGCGTGCAACACACATAGCACACTGCACACAACACGCACAACCACAATCTAATCATAGAGAACACATGCATCCCCACGCGCACACAGCACGAACGAAAACACACCCACACACAACATACACATGCACACAACACACCCAACACAAGGCGAACCCATCATTACACACAATGCTGAAATGACACAGCCCACGCCACATCTACCCAGTATGTCACACGCAGAAAGCCTAAAGGCAGCACTCACACCACCCAGAACACAGCACATAACAACAAACAAGAGAATTTATAAGACTCGGAAACCACATTGCGAGCTGAATTTGTTGTATGCGGGTATTTTCCTGACAGCCAGGCTTCCTCAGCAAAACCTCACGTTAATGGCCTCACAAATGAGCTCCCGACACTCAGCAAAAGATATCTCTACAGAGCAGACTTCACTCATGCGCTTAGAGTGCAGTCACACAGGACTGACACGGAAAACACATTGCCTGCTGAAATCGTTGTATGCGGGTATTTTCCTGATGGCCAGTCTTCCTCAGCAAAACCTCACGTTAATGGCCACACAAATGAGCACCCAACACCTAGCAAAAGAGAGCTCTACGCAGCAGACCCCTTTCAGGCGCTTAGAGAGCGGGCACACATTCCAGACACGGAAACCACATTGCGAGCTGAATTCGGTGTATGCGGGCATTTTCCTGATGGCCAGGCTTCGTCAACAAAGCCTCACGTTAATGTTCACCTAAATGAGCACACGACACTCAGCAAAAGAGAGCTGTACACAGAAATCCTCTTTCCGGCGCTTAGAGAGCAGGCACACATTACAGACACAGAAACCACAATGCGAGCTGAATTCGTTGTATGCGGGCATTTTCCTGATGGCCAGGCTTCGTCAACAAAGCCTCACGTTAATGTTCACCGAAATGAGCACACGACACTCAGCAAAAGAGAGCTCTACACAGAAATCCTCTTTCAGGTGCTTAGAGTGCAGGCACACAGGACAGACACGGAAACCACATTGCAAGTTCAATTCGTTGTATGCGGGTATTTTCCTGATGGCCAGGCTTCCTCAGCAAAGCCTCACGTTCATGGCCACACAGACATGGTTGAAAGCACATTGAAAGCCCTGTTTCAGCCTCCACTGCCAGGGCTTCAATGATTCCTTGAGTGGGCCATCCTGCAGTGCTTTCTTTCAGTCACATAAGCTGAATCCAAAGCTGACTTGCCTCCACTGCTGTCACTACAATGCATCATCTTCTGCAACTTCCAGTGTCGCTAGAGCAAAGGCCTATTCGCAGCCCACCCACATCTTTGAGATAGAGGGCTTACAGAGAAGACCGCGTTCTACTGCAATGTTTGCTGTTTTCCTTATCACATAGGAGCAAATTGCGTGCAAAATGAAAGCAGCCTCGTATTCCCTCACGGAGTGTCTCCTCAGTGCACGGTGGATTGTTTCTGCGGCAGAGTTTGTCATGAGGCTCTCCTGCAGCAGTTTCTGACACTTTACAACAAAGGCGTCTTCAGGGCCTTGCTAGTGAAGAGATGAGGTGGCTCTCTGCGCCCTCAGGAAACAAGGCCCTCCTGGAGTATTACAAACCTGTGGAGAAAACCGCCAACAACGAGAGGCTGTCTTCTGTGCACTTGAATGCAGAAGTCCCTCAACACACAGCACATCACACCGAGAACATAACTGCCCACCATACACATGAACCACGGTTCTCAGAGTGAACACAACACACCCAGTGAGGCACACTGACCAAGCTTGACCACACACAGTACACACATCACAAATTACACTCCTTACTCAAAGAGCCAGCCACACACACAACCTGTCAAACACAACCGCGAACATAGAAACCAACATGCAAAACACACACCGTCGACAACAGAAAGAACACAAAAATTATGCAACACACATTTCACACACTACACACATCACTAAAAAACACACATAAAACAGACAGCACACACAGCCTCACAGAATGCACAATGCCAAACACACAACATATACACAAAGATATCAGTCCTAACACACAGTGTCTCACTCAACAAGCAAAACACACAGACCACAGAACACACAGAGTAGAATACACAAAACACAAACACAACTCACAGAACCACACATCACACGACACACACAAGCATCCGGCACAGAAAGTATCACAACTCATAACACACACAACACTCCCAAATCCATAGGCAAAACACATATAACCAACAAAGACAAGTAGCACACATTTCACACACTACCCACTGCACACACAATCGCGCACAGACACACCACACATACATCCTCACACAGGAGCACAACGCACTACACACACGCAACACAGAAACACGCAACACAACAGACACAATAAACACACCACACCCTTGAAGGCACATAAGTACTGCTCACAATGCACACGAAAACCATTGCACAGACCACATACTGTATGCAAGAGATGTACAAAACAAGCACAGCCACACACAGTCAACACATCTTACATCATGTGCATAACTCAAACAGCCAAACACACACACAGCCTCTCTCACACAACACACAAAACACAACCACACACACAAAACTGACACAACACATACAAATGCACACAAAACTGACGAAACGCGTGCAACACACATAGCACACTGCACACAACACGCACAACCACAATCTAATCATAGAGAACACATGCATCCCCACGCGCACACAGCACGAACGAAAACACACCCACACACAACATACACATGCACACAACACACCCAACACAAGGCGAACCCATCATTACACACAATGCTGAAATGACACAGCCCACGCCACATCTACCCAGTATGTCACACGCAGAAAGCCTAAAGGCAGCACTCACACCACCCAGAACACAGCACATAACAACAAACAAGAGAATTTATAAGACTCGGAAACCACATTGCGAGCTGAATTTGTTGTATGCGGGTATTTTCCTGACAGCCAGGCTTCCTCAGCAAAACCTCACGTTAATGGCCTCACAAATGAGCTCCCGACACTCAGCAAAAGATATCTCTACAGAGCAGACTTCACTCATGCGCTTAGAGTGCAGTCACACAGGACTGACACGGAAAACACATTGCCTGCTGAAATCGTTGTATGCGGGTATTTTCCTGATGGCCAGTCTTCCTCAGCAAAACCTCACGTTAATGGCCACACAAATGAGCACCCAACACCTAGCAAAAGAGAGCTCTACGCAGCAGACCCCTTTCAGGCGCTTAGAGAGCGGGCACACATTCCAGACACGGAAACCACATTGCGAGCTGAATTCGGTGTATGCGGGCATTTTCCTGATGGCCAGGCTTCGTCAACAAAGCCTCACGTTAATGTTCACCTAAATGAGCACACGACACTCAGCAAAAGAGAGCTGTACACAGAAATCCTCTTTCCGGCGCTTAGAGAGCAGGCACACATTACAGACACAGAAACCACAATGCGAGCTGAATTCGTTGTATGCGGGCATTTTCCTGATGGCCAGGCTTCGTCAACAAAGCCTCACGTTAATGTTCACCGAAATGAGCACACGACACTCAGCAAAAGAGAGCTCTACACAGAAATCCTCTTTCAGGTGCTTAGAGTGCAGGCACACAGGACAGACACGGAAACCACATTGCAAGTTCAATTCGTTGTATGCGGGTATTTTCCTGATGGCCAGGCTTCCTCAGCAAAGCCTCACGTTCATGGCCACACAGACATGGTTGAAAGCACATTGAAAGCCCTGTTTCAGCCTCCACTGCCAGGGCTTCAATGATTCCTTGAGTGGGCCATCCTGCAGTGCTTTCTTTCAGTCACATAAGCTGAATCCAAAGCTGACTTGCCTCCACTGCTGTCACTACAATGCATCATCTTCTGCAACTTCCAGTGTCGCTAGAGCAAAGGCCTATTCGCAGCCCACCCACATCTTTGAGATAGAGGGCTTACAGAGAAGACCGCGTTCTACTGCAATGTTTGCTGTTTTCCTTATCACATAGGAGCAAATTGCGTGCAAAATGAAAGCAGCCTCGTATTCCCTCACGGAGTGTCTCCTCAGTGCACGGTGGATTGTTTCTGCGGCAGAGTTTGTCATGAGGCTCTCCTGCAGCAGTTTCTGACACTTTACAACAAAGGCGTCTTCAGGGCCTTGCTAGTGAAGAGATGAGGTGGCTCTCTGCGCCCTCAGGAAACAAGGCCCTCCTGGAGTATTACAAACCTGTGGAGAAAACCGCCAACAACGAGAGGCTGTCTTCTGTGCACTTGAATGCAGAAGTCCCTCAACACACAGCACATCACACCGAGAACATAACTGCCCACCATACACATGAACCACGGTTCTCAGAGTGAACACAACACACCCAGTGAGGCACACTGACCAAGCTTGACCACACACAGTACACACATCACAAATTACACTCCTTACTCAAAGAGCCAGCCACACACACAACCTGTCAAACACAACCGCGAACATAGAAACCAACATGCAAAACACACACCGTCGACAACAGAAAGAACACAAAAATTATGCAACACACATTTCACACACTACACACATCACTAAAAAACACACATAAAACAGACAGCACACACAGCCTCACAGAATGCACAATGCCAAACACACAACATATACACAAAGATATCAGTCCTAACACACAGTGTCTCACTCAACAAGCAAAACACACAGACCACAGAACACACAGAGTAGAATACACAAAACACAAACACAACTCACAGAACCACACATCACACGACACACACAAGCATCCGGCACAGAAAGTATCACAACTCATAACACACACAACACTCCCAAATCCATAGGCAAAACACATATAACCAACAAAGACAAGTAGCACACATTTCACACACTACCCACTGCACACACAATCGCGCACAGACACACCACACATACATCCTCACACAGGAGCACAACGCACTACACACACGCAACACAGAAACACGCAACACAACAGACACAATAAACACACCACACCCTTGAAGGCACATAAGTACTGCTCACAATGCACACGAAAACCATTGCACAGACCACATACTGTATGCAAGAGATGTACAAAACAAGCACAGCCACACACAGTCAACACATCTTACATCATGTGCATAACTCAAACAGCCAAACACACACACAGCCTCTCTCACACAACACACAAAACACAACCACACACACAAAACTGACACAACACATACAAATGCACACAAAACTGACGAAACGCGTGCAACACACATAGCACACTGCACACAACACGCACAACCACAATCTAATCATAGAGAACACATGCATCCCCACGCGCACACAGCACGAACGAAAACACACCCACACACAACATACACATGCACACAACACACCCAACACAAGGCGAACCCATCATTACACACAATGCTGAAATGACACAGCCCACGCCACATCTACCCAGTATGTCACACGCAGAAAGCCTAAAGGCAGCACTCACACCACCCAGAACACAGCACATAACAACAAACAAGAGAATTTATAAGACTCGGAAACCACATTGCGAGCTGAATTTGTTGTATGCGGGTATTTTCCTGACAGCCAGGCTTCCTCAGCAAAACCTCACGTTAATGGCCTCACAAATGAGCTCCCGACACTCAGCAAAAGATATCTCTACAGAGCAGACTTCACTCATGCGCTTAGAGTGCAGTCACACAGGACTGACACGGAAAACACATTGCCTGCTGAAATCGTTGTATGCGGGTATTTTCCTGATGGCCAGTCTTCCTCAGCAAAACCTCACGTTAATGGCCACACAAATGAGCACCCAACACCTAGCAAAAGAGAGCTCTACGCAGCAGACCCCTTTCAGGCGCTTAGAGAGCGGGCACACATTCCAGACACGGAAACCACATTGCGAGCTGAATTCGGTGTATGCGGGCATTTTCCTGATGGCCAGGCTTCGTCAACAAAGCCTCACGTTAATGTTCACCTAAATGAGCACACGACACTCAGCAAAAGAGAGCTGTACACAGAAATCCTCTTTCCGGCGCTTAGAGAGCAGGCACACATTACAGACACAGAAACCACAATGCGAGCTGAATTCGTTGTATGCGGGCATTTTCCTGATGGCCAGGCTTCGTCAACAAAGCCTCACGTTAATGTTCACCGAAATGAGCACACGACACTCAGCAAAAGAGAGCTCTACACAGAAATCCTCTTTCAGGTGCTTAGAGTGCAGGCACACAGGACAGACACGGAAACCACATTGCAAGTTCAATTCGTTGTATGCGGGTATTTTCCTGATGGCCAGGCTTCCTCAGCAAAGCCTCACGTTCATGGCCACACAGACATGGTTGAAAGCACATTGAAAGCCCTGTTTCAGCCTCCACTGCCAGGGCTTCAATGATTCCTTGAGTGGGCCATCCTGCAGTGCTTTCTTTCAGTCACATAAGCTGAATCCAAAGCTGACTTGCCTCCACTGCTGTCACTACAATGCATCATCTTCTGCAACTTCCAGTGTCGCTAGAGCAAAGGCCTATTCGCAGCCCACCCACATCTTTGAGATAGAGGGCTTACAGAGAAGACCGCGTTCTACTGCAATGTTTGCTGTTTTCCTTATCACATAGGAGCAAATTGCGTGCAAAATGAAAGCAGCCTCGTATTCCCTCACGGAGTGTCTCCTCAGTGCACGGTGGATTGTTTCTGCGGCAGAGTTTGTCATGAGGCTCTCCTGCAGCAGTTTCTGACACTTTACAACAAAGGCGTCTTCAGGGCCTTGCTAGTGAAGAGATGAGGTGGCTCTCTGCGCCCTCAGGAAACAAGGCCCTCCTGGAGTATTACAAACCTGTGGAGAAAACCGCCAACAACGAGAGGCTGTCTTCTGTGCACTTGAATGCAGAAGTCCCTCAACACACAGCACATCACACCGAGAACATAACTGCCCACCATACACATGAACCACGGTTCTCAGAGTGAACACAACACACCCAGTGAGGCACACTGACCAAGCTTGACCACACACAGTACACACATCACAAATTACACTCCTTACTCAAAGAGCCAGCCACACACACAACCTGTCAAACACAACCGCGAACATAGAAACCAACATGCAAAACACACACCGTCGACAACAGAAAGAACACAAAAATTATGCAACACACATTTCACACACTACACACATCACTAAAAAACACACATAAAACAGACAGCACACACAGCCTCACAGAATGCACAATGCCAAACACACAACATATACACAAAGATATCAGTCCTAACACACAGTGTCTCACTCAACAAGCAAAACACACAGACCACAGAACACACAGAGTAGAATACACAAAACACAAACACAACTCACAGAACCACACATCACACGACACACACAAGCATCCGGCACAGAAAGTATCACAACTCATAACACACACAACACTCCCAAATCCATAGGCAAAACACATATAACCAACAAAGACAAGTAGCACACATTTCACACACTACCCACTGCACACACAATCGCGCACAGACACACCACACATACATCCTCACACAGGAGCACAACGCACTACACACACGCAACACAGAAACACGCAACACAACAGACACAATAAACACACCACACCCTTGAAGGCACATAAGTACTGCTCACAATGCACACGAAAACCATTGCACAGACCACATACTGTATGCAAGAGATGTACAAAACAAGCACAGCCACACACAGTCAACACATCTTACATCATGTGCATAACTCAAACAGCCAAACACACACACAGCCTCTCTCACACAACACACAAAACACAACCACACACACAAAACTGACACAACACATACAAATGCACACAAAACTGACGAAACGCGTGCAACACACATAGCACACTGCACACAACACGCACAACCACAATCTAATCATAGAGAACACATGCATCCCCACGCGCACACAGCACGAACGAAAACACACCCACACACAACATACACATGCACACAACACACCCAACACAAGGCGAACCCATCATTACACACAATGCTGAAATGACACAGCCCACGCCACATCTACCCAGTATGTCACACGCAGAAAGCCTAAAGGCAGCACTCACACCACCCAGAACACAGCACATAACAACAAACAAGAGAATTTATAAGACTCGGAAACCACATTGCGAGCTGAATTTGTTGTATGCGGGTATTTTCCTGACAGCCAGGCTTCCTCAGCAAAACCTCACGTTAATGGCCTCACAAATGAGCTCCCGACACTCAGCAAAAGATATCTCTACAGAGCAGACTTCACTCATGCGCTTAGAGTGCAGTCACACAGGACTGACACGGAAAACACATTGCCTGCTGAAATCGTTGTATGCGGGTATTTTCCTGATGGCCAGTCTTCCTCAGCAAAACCTCACGTTAATGGCCACACAAATGAGCACCCAACACCTAGCAAAAGAGAGCTCTACGCAGCAGACCCCTTTCAGGCGCTTAGAGAGCGGGCACACATTCCAGACACGGAAACCACATTGCGAGCTGAATTCGGTGTATGCGGGCATTTTCCTGATGGCCAGGCTTCGTCAACAAAGCCTCACGTTAATGTTCACCTAAATGAGCACACGACACTCAGCAAAAGAGAGCTGTACACAGAAATCCTCTTTCCGGCGCTTAGAGAGCAGGCACACATTACAGACACAGAAACCACAATGCGAGCTGAATTCGTTGTATGCGGGCATTTTCCTGATGGCCAGGCTTCGTCAACAAAGCCTCACGTTAATGTTCACCGAAATGAGCACACGACACTCAGCAAAAGAGAGCTCTACACAGAAATCCTCTTTCAGGTGCTTAGAGTGCAGGCACACAGGACAGACACGGAAACCACATTGCAAGTTCAATTCGTTGTATGCGGGTATTTTCCTGATGGCCAGGCTTCCTCAGCAAAGCCTCACGTTCATGGCCACACAGACATGGTTGAAAGCACATTGAAAGCCCTGTTTCAGCCTCCACTGCCAGGGCTTCAATGATTCCTTGAGTGGGCCATCCTGCAGTGCTTTCTTTCAGTCACATAAGCTGAATCCAAAGCTGACTTGCCTCCACTGCTGTCACTACAATGCATCATCTTCTGCAACTTCCAGTGTCGCTAGAGCAAAGGCCTATTCGCAGCCCACCCACATCTTTGAGATAGAGGGCTTACAGAGAAGACCGCGTTCTACTGCAATGTTTGCTGTTTTCCTTATCACATAGGAGCAAATTGCGTGCAAAATGAAAGCAGCCTCGTATTCCCTCACGGAGTGTCTCCTCAGTGCACGGTGGATTGTTTCTGCGGCAGAGTTTGTCATGAGGCTCTCCTGCAGCAGTTTCTGACACTTTACAACAAAGGCGTCTTCAGGGCCTTGCTAGTGAAGAGATGAGGTGGCTCTCTGCGCCCTCAGGAAACAAGGCCCTCCTGGAGTATTACAAACCTGTGGAGAAAACCGCCAACAACGAGAGGCTGTCTTCTGTGCACTTGAATGCAGAAGTCCCTCAACACACAGCACATCACACCGAGAACATAACTGCCCACCATACACATGAACCACGGTTCTCAGAGTGAACACAACACACCCAGTGAGGCACACTGACCAAGCTTGACCACACACAGTACACACATCACAAATTACACTCCTTACTCAAAGAGCCAGCCACACACACAACCTGTCAAACACAACCGCGAACATAGAAACCAACATGCAAAACACACACCGTCGACAACAGAAAGAACACAAAAATTATGCAACACACATTTCACACACTACACACATCACTAAAAAACACACATAAAACAGACAGCACACACAGCCTCACAGAATGCACAATGCCAAACACACAACATATACACAAAGATATCAGTCCTAACACACAGTGTCTCACTCAACAAGCAAAACACACAGACCACAGAACACACAGAGTAGAATACACAAAACACAAACACAACTCACAGAACCACACATCACACGACACACACAAGCATCCGGCACAGAAAGTATCACAACTCATAACACACACAACACTCCCAAATCCATAGGCAAAACACATATAACCAACAAAGACAAGTAGCACACATTTCACACACTACCCACTGCACACACAATCGCGCACAGACACACCACACATACATCCTCACACAGGAGCACAACGCACTACACACACGCAACACAGAAACACGCAACACAACAGACACAATAAACACACCACACCCTTGAAGGCACATAAGTACTGCTCACAATGCACACGAAAACCATTGCACAGACCACATACTGTATGCAAGAGATGTACAAAACAAGCACAGCCACACACAGTCAACACATCTTACATCATGTGCATAACTCAAACAGCCAAACACACACACAGCCTCTCTCACACAACACACAAAACACAACCACACACACAAAACTGACACAACACATACAAATGCACACAAAACTGACGAAACGCGTGCAACACACATAGCACACTGCACACAACACGCACAACCACAATCTAATCATAGAGAACACATGCATCCCCACGCGCACACAGCACGAACGAAAACACACCCACACACAACATACACATGCACACAACACACCCAACACAAGGCGAACCCATCATTACACACAATGCTGAAATGACACAGCCCACGCCACATCTACCCAGTATGTCACACGCAGAAAGCCTAAAGGCAGCACTCACACCACCCAGAACACAGCACATAACAACAAACAAGAGAATTTATAAGACTCGGAAACCACATTGCGAGCTGAATTTGTTGTATGCGGGTATTTTCCTGACAGCCAGGCTTCCTCAGCAAAACCTCACGTTAATGGCCTCACAAATGAGCTCCCGACACTCAGCAAAAGATATCTCTACAGAGCAGACTTCACTCATGCGCTTAGAGTGCAGTCACACAGGACTGACACGGAAAACACATTGCCTGCTGAAATCGTTGTATGCGGGTATTTTCCTGATGGCCAGTCTTCCTCAGCAAAACCTCACGTTAATGGCCACACAAATGAGCACCCAACACCTAGCAAAAGAGAGCTCTACGCAGCAGACCCCTTTCAGGCGCTTAGAGAGCGGGCACACATTCCAGACACGGAAACCACATTGCGAGCTGAATTCGGTGTATGCGGGCATTTTCCTGATGGCCAGGCTTCGTCAACAAAGCCTCACGTTAATGTTCACCTAAATGAGCACACGACACTCAGCAAAAGAGAGCTGTACACAGAAATCCTCTTTCCGGCGCTTAGAGAGCAGGCACACATTACAGACACAGAAACCACAATGCGAGCTGAATTCGTTGTATGCGGGCATTTTCCTGATGGCCAGGCTTCGTCAACAAAGCCTCACGTTAATGTTCACCGAAATGAGCACACGACACTCAGCAAAAGAGAGCTCTACACAGAAATCCTCTTTCAGGTGCTTAGAGTGCAGGCACACAGGACAGACACGGAAACCACATTGCAAGTTCAATTCGTTGTATGCGGGTATTTTCCTGATGGCCAGGCTTCCTCAGCAAAGCCTCACGTTCATGGCCACACAGACATGGTTGAAAGCACATTGAAAGCCCTGTTTCAGCCTCCACTGCCAGGGCTTCAATGATTCCTTGAGTGGGCCATCCTGCAGTGCTTTCTTTCAGTCACATAAGCTGAATCCAAAGCTGACTTGCCTCCACTGCTGTCACTACAATGCATCATCTTCTGCAACTTCCAGTGTCGCTAGAGCAAAGGCCTATTCGCAGCCCACCCACATCTTTGAGATAGAGGGCTTACAGAGAAGACCGCGTTCTACTGCAATGTTTGCTGTTTTCCTTATCACATAGGAGCAAATTGCGTGCAAAATGAAAGCAGCCTCGTATTCCCTCACGGAGTGTCTCCTCAGTGCACGGTGGATTGTTTCTGCGGCAGAGTTTGTCATGAGGCTCTCCTGCAGCAGTTTCTGACACTTTACAACAAAGGCGTCTTCAGGGCCTTGCTAGTGAAGAGATGAGGTGGCTCTCTGCGCCCTCAGGAAACAAGGCCCTCCTGGAGTATTACAAACCTGTGGAGAAAACCGCCAACAACGAGAGGCTGTCTTCTGTGCACTTGAATGCAGAAGTCCCTCAACACACAGCACATCACACCGAGAACATAACTGCCCACCATACACATGAACCACGGTTCTCAGAGTGAACACAACACACCCAGTGAGGCACACTGACCAAGCTTGACCACACACAGTACACACATCACAAATTACACTCCTTACTCAAAGAGCCAGCCACACACACAACCTGTCAAACACAACCGCGAACATAGAAACCAACATGCAAAACACACACCGTCGACAACAGAAAGAACACAAAAATTATGCAACACACATTTCACACACTACACACATCACTAAAAAACACACATAAAACAGACAGCACACACAGCCTCACAGAATGCACAATGCCAAACACACAACATATACACAAAGATATCAGTCCTAACACACAGTGTCTCACTCAACAAGCAAAACACACAGACCACAGAACACACAGAGTAGAATACACAAAACACAAACACAACTCACAGAACCACACATCACACGACACACACAAGCATCCGGCACAGAAAGTATCACAACTCATAACACACACAACACTCCCAAATCCATAGGCAAAACACATATAACCAACAAAGACAAGTAGCACACATTTCACACACTACCCACTGCACACACAATCGCGCACAGACACACCACACATACATCCTCACACAGGAGCACAACGCACTACACACACGCAACACAGAAACACGCAACACAACAGACACAATAAACACACCACACCCTTGAAGGCACATAAGTACTGCTCACAATGCACACGAAAACCATTGCACAGACCACATACTGTATGCAAGAGATGTACAAAACAAGCACAGCCACACACAGTCAACACATCTTACATCATGTGCATAACTCAAACAGCCAAACACACACACAGCCTCTCTCACACAACACACAAAACACAACCACACACACAAAACTGACACAACACATACAAATGCACACAAAACTGACGAAACGCGTGCAACACACATAGCACACTGCACACAACACGCACAACCACAATCTAATCATAGAGAACACATGCATCCCCACGCGCACACAGCACGAACGAAAACACACCCACACACAACATACACATGCACACAACACACCCAACACAAGGCGAACCCATCATTACACACAATGCTGAAATGACACAGCCCACGCCACATCTACCCAGTATGTCACACGCAGAAAGCCTAAAGGCAGCACTCACACCACCCAGAACACAGCACATAACAACAAACAAGAGAATTTATAAGACTCGGAAACCACATTGCGAGCTGAATTTGTTGTATGCGGGTATTTTCCTGACAGCCAGGCTTCCTCAGCAAAACCTCACGTTAATGGCCTCACAAATGAGCTCCCGACACTCAGCAAAAGATATCTCTACAGAGCAGACTTCACTCATGCGCTTAGAGTGCAGTCACACAGGACTGACACGGAAAACACATTGCCTGCTGAAATCGTTGTATGCGGGTATTTTCCTGATGGCCAGTCTTCCTCAGCAAAACCTCACGTTAATGGCCACACAAATGAGCACCCAACACCTAGCAAAAGAGAGCTCTACGCAGCAGACCCCTTTCAGGCGCTTAGAGAGCGGGCACACATTCCAGACACGGAAACCACATTGCGAGCTGAATTCGGTGTATGCGGGCATTTTCCTGATGGCCAGGCTTCGTCAACAAAGCCTCACGTTAATGTTCACCTAAATGAGCACACGACACTCAGCAAAAGAGAGCTGTACACAGAAATCCTCTTTCCGGCGCTTAGAGAGCAGGCACACATTACAGACACAGAAACCACAATGCGAGCTGAATTCGTTGTATGCGGGCATTTTCCTGATGGCCAGGCTTCGTCAACAAAGCCTCACGTTAATGTTCACCGAAATGAGCACACGACACTCAGCAAAAGAGAGCTCTACACAGAAATCCTCTTTCAGGTGCTTAGAGTGCAGGCACACAGGACAGACACGGAAACCACATTGCAAGTTCAATTCGTTGTATGCGGGTATTTTCCTGATGGCCAGGCTTCCTCAGCAAAGCCTCACGTTCATGGCCACACAGACATGGTTGAAAGCACATTGAAAGCCCTGTTTCAGCCTCCACTGCCAGGGCTTCAATGATTCCTTGAGTGGGCCATCCTGCAGTGCTTTCTTTCAGTCACATAAGCTGAATCCAAAGCTGACTTGCCTCCACTGCTGTCACTACAATGCATCATCTTCTGCAACTTCCAGTGTCGCTAGAGCAAAGGCCTATTCGCAGCCCACCCACATCTTTGAGATAGAGGGCTTACAGAGAAGACCGCGTTCTACTGCAATGTTTGCTGTTTTCCTTATCACATAGGAGCAAATTGCGTGCAAAATGAAAGCAGCCTCGTATTCCCTCACGGAGTGTCTCCTCAGTGCACGGTGGATTGTTTCTGCGGCAGAGTTTGTCATGAGGCTCTCCTGCAGCAGTTTCTGACACTTTACAACAAAGGCGTCTTCAGGGCCTTGCTAGTGAAGAGATGAGGTGGCTCTCTGCGCCCTCAGGAAACAAGGCCCTCCTGGAGTATTACAAACCTGTGGAGAAAACCGCCAACAACGAGAGGCTGTCTTCTGTGCACTTGAATGCAGAAGTCCCTCAACACACAGCACATCACACCGAGAACATAACTGCCCACCATACACATGAACCACGGTTCTCAGAGTGAACACAACACACCCAGTGAGGCACACTGACCAAGCTTGACCACACACAGTACACACATCACAAATTACACTCCTTACTCAAAGAGCCAGCCACACACACAACCTGTCAAACACAACCGCGAACATAGAAACCAACATGCAAAACACACACCGTCGACAACAGAAAGAACACAAAAATTATGCAACACACATTTCACACACTACACACATCACTAAAAAACACACATAAAACAGACAGCACACACAGCCTCACAGAATGCACAATGCCAAACACACAACATATACACAAAGATATCAGTCCTAACACACAGTGTCTCACTCAACAAGCAAAACACACAGACCACAGAACACACAGAGTAGAATACACAAAACACAAACACAACTCACAGAACCACACATCACACGACACACACAAGCATCCGGCACAGAAAGTATCACAACTCATAACACACACAACACTCCCAAATCCATAGGCAAAACACATATAACCAACAAAGACAAGTAGCACACATTTCACACACTACCCACTGCACACACAATCGCGCACAGACACACCACACATACATCCTCACACAGGAGCACAACGCACTACACACACGCAACACAGAAACACGCAACACAACAGACACAATAAACACACCACACCCTTGAAGGCACATAAGTACTGCTCACAATGCACACGAAAACCATTGCACAGACCACATACTGTATGCAAGAGATGTACAAAACAAGCACAGCCACACACAGTCAACACATCTTACATCATGTGCATAACTCAAACAGCCAAACACACACACAGCCTCTCTCACACAACACACAAAACACAACCACACACACAAAACTGACACAACACATACAAATGCACACAAAACTGACGAAACGCGTGCAACACACATAGCACACTGCACACAACACGCACAACCACAATCTAATCATAGAGAACACATGCATCCCCACGCGCACACAGCACGAACGAAAACACACCCACACACAACATACACATGCACACAACACACCCAACACAAGGCGAACCCATCATTACACACAATGCTGAAATGACACAGCCCACGCCACATCTACCCAGTATGTCACACGCAGAAAGCCTAAAGGCAGCACTCACACCACCCAGAACACAGCACATAACAACAAACAAGAGAATTTATAAGACTCGGAAACCACATTGCGAGCTGAATTTGTTGTATGCGGGTATTTTCCTGACAGCCAGGCTTCCTCAGCAAAACCTCACGTTAATGGCCTCACAAATGAGCTCCCGACACTCAGCAAAAGATATCTCTACAGAGCAGACTTCACTCATGCGCTTAGAGTGCAGTCACACAGGACTGACACGGAAAACACATTGCCTGCTGAAATCGTTGTATGCGGGTATTTTCCTGATGGCCAGTCTTCCTCAGCAAAACCTCACGTTAATGGCCACACAAATGAGCACCCAACACCTAGCAAAAGAGAGCTCTACGCAGCAGACCCCTTTCAGGCGCTTAGAGAGCGGGCACACATTCCAGACACGGAAACCACATTGCGAGCTGAATTCGGTGTATGCGGGCATTTTCCTGATGGCCAGGCTTCGTCAACAAAGCCTCACGTTAATGTTCACCTAAATGAGCACACGACACTCAGCAAAAGAGAGCTGTACACAGAAATCCTCTTTCCGGCGCTTAGAGAGCAGGCACACATTACAGACACAGAAACCACAATGCGAGCTGAATTCGTTGTATGCGGGCATTTTCCTGATGGCCAGGCTTCGTCAACAAAGCCTCACGTTAATGTTCACCGAAATGAGCACACGACACTCAGCAAAAGAGAGCTCTACACAGAAATCCTCTTTCAGGTGCTTAGAGTGCAGGCACACAGGACAGACACGGAAACCACATTGCAAGTTCAATTCGTTGTATGCGGGTATTTTCCTGATGGCCAGGCTTCCTCAGCAAAGCCTCACGTTCATGGCCACACAGACATGGTTGAAAGCACATTGAAAGCCCTGTTTCAGCCTCCACTGCCAGGGCTTCAATGATTCCTTGAGTGGGCCATCCTGCAGTGCTTTCTTTCAGTCACATAAGCTGAATCCAAAGCTGACTTGCCTCCACTGCTGTCACTACAATGCATCATCTTCTGCAACTTCCAGTGTCGCTAGAGCAAAGGCCTATTCGCAGCCCACCCACATCTTTGAGATAGAGGGCTTACAGAGAAGACCGCGTTCTACTGCAATGTTTGCTGTTTTCCTTATCACATAGGAGCAAATTGCGTGCAAAATGAAAGCAGCCTCGTATTCCCTCACGGAGTGTCTCCTCAGTGCACGGTGGATTGTTTCTGCGGCAGAGTTTGTCATGAGGCTCTCCTGCAGCAGTTTCTGACACTTTACAACAAAGGCGTCTTCAGGGCCTTGCTAGTGAAGAGATGAGGTGGCTCTCTGCGCCCTCAGGAAACAAGGCCCTCCTGGAGTATTACAAACCTGTGGAGAAAACCGCCAACAACGAGAGGCTGTCTTCTGTGCACTTGAATGCAGAAGTCCCTCAACACACAGCACATCACACCGAGAACATAACTGCCCACCATACACATGAACCACGGTTCTCAGAGTGAACACAACACACCCAGTGAGGCACACTGACCAAGCTTGACCACACACAGTACACACATCACAAATTACACTCCTTACTCAAAGAGCCAGCCACACACACAACCTGTCAAACACAACCGCGAACATAGAAACCAACATGCAAAACACACACCGTCGACAACAGAAAGAACACAAAAATTATGCAACACACATTTCACACACTACACACATCACTCCAAACACACATAAAACAGACAGCACACACAGCCTCACAGAATGCACAATGCCAAACACACAACATATACACAAAGATATCAGTCCTAACACACAGTGTCTCACTCAACAAGCAAAACACACAGACCACAGAACACACAGAGTAGAATACACACAACACAAACACAACTCACAGAACCACACATCACACGACACACACAAGCATCCGGCACAGAAAGTATCACAACTCATAACACACACAACACTCCCAAATCCATAGGCAAAACACATATAACCAACAAAGACAAGTAGCACACATTTCACACACTACCCACTGCACACACAATCGCGCACAGACACACCACACATACATCCTCACACAGGAGCACAACGCACTACACACACGCAACACAGAAACACGCAACACAACAGACACAATAAACACACCACACCCTTGAAGGCACATAAGTACTGCTCACAATGCACACGAAAACCATTGCACAGACCACATACTGTATGCAAGAGATGTACAAAACAAGCACAGCCACACACAGTCAACACATCTTACATCATGTGCATAACTCCAACAGCCAAACACACACACAGCCTCTCTCACACAACACACAAAACACAACCACACACACAAAACTGACACAACACATACAAATGCACACAAAACTGACGAAACGCGTGCAACACACATAGCACACTGCACACAACACGCACAACCACAATCTAATCATAGAGAACACATGCATCCCCACGCGCACACAGCACGAACGAAAACACACCCACACACAACATACACATGCACACAACACACCCAACACAAGGCGAACCCATCATTACACACAATGCTGAAATGACACAGCCCACGCCACATCTACCCAGTATGTCACACGCAGAAAGCCTAAAGGCAGCACTCACACCACCCAGAACACAGCACATAACAACAAACAAGAGAATTTATAAGACTCGGAAACCACATTGCGAGCTGAATTTGTTGTATGCGGGTATTTTCCTGACAGCCAGGCTTCCTCAGCAAAACCTCACGTTAATGGCCTCACAAATGAGCTCCCGACACTCAGCAAAAGATATCTCTACAGAGCAGACTTCACTCATGCGCTTAGAGTGCAGTCACACAGGACTGACACGGAAAACACATTGCCTGCTGAAATCGTTGTATGCGGGTATTTTCCTGATGGCCAGTCTTCCTCAGCAAAACCTCACGTTAATGGCCACACAAATGAGC
Source organism: Manis javanica (assembly GCF_040802235.1). Taxonomy (NCBI): domain Eukaryota; kingdom Metazoa; phylum Chordata; class Mammalia; order Pholidota; family Manidae; genus Manis; species Manis javanica. The sequence goes on along the minus strand of NW_027332180.1, from coordinate 273,158 downwards.
ACCCAACACCTAGCAAAAGAGAGCTCTACGCAGCAGACCCCTTTCAGGCGCTTAGAGAGCGGGCACACATTCCAGACACGGAAACCACATTGCGAGCTGAATTCGGTGTATGCGGGCATTTTCCTGATGGCCAGGCTTCGTCAACAAAGCCTCACGTTAATGTTCACCTAAATGAGCACACGACACTCAGCAAAAGAGAGCTGTACACAGAAATCCTCTTTCCGGCGCTTAGAGAGCAGGCACACATTACAGACACAGAAACCACAATGCGAGCTGAATTCGTTGTATGCGGGCATTTTCCTGATGGCCAGGCTTCGTCAACAAAGCCTCACGTTAATGTTCACCGAAATGAGCACACGACACTCAGCAAAAGAGAGCTCTACACAGAAATCCTCTTTCAGGTGCTTAGAGTGCAGGCACACAGGACAGACACGGAAACCACATTGCAAGTTCAATTCGTTGTATGCGGGTATTTTCCTGATGGCCAGGCTTCCTCAGCAAAGCCTCACGTTCATGGCCACACAGACATGGTTGAAAGCACATTGAAAGCCCTGTTTCAGCCTCCACTGCCAGGGCTTCAATGATTCCTTGAGTGGGCCATCCTGCAGTGCTTTCTTTCAGTCACATAAGCTGAATCCAAAGCTGACTTGCCTCCACTGCTGTCACTACAATGCATCATCTTCTGCAACTTCCAGTGTCGCTAGAGCAAAGGCCTATTCGCAGCCCACCCACATCTTTGAGATAGAGGGCTTACAGAGAAGACCGCGTTCTACTGCAATGTTTGCTGTTTTCCTTATCACATAGGAGCAAATTGCGTGCAAAATGAAAGCAGCCTCGTATTCCCTCATGGAGTGTCTCCTCAGTGCACGGTGGATTGTTTCTGCGGCAGAGTTTGTCATGAGGCTCTCCTGCAGCAGTTTCTGACACTTTACAACAAAGGCGTCTTCAGGGCCTTGCTAGTGAAGAGATGAGGTGGCTCTCTGCGCCCTCAGGAAACAAGGCCCTCCTGGAGTATTACAAACCTGTGGAGAAAACCGCCAACAACGAGAGGCTGTCTTCTGTGCACTTGAATGCAGAAGTCCCTCAACACACAGCACATCACACCGAGAACATAACTGCCCACCATACACATGAACCACGGTTCTCAGAGTGAACACAACACACCCAGTGAGGCACACTGACCAAGCTTGACCACACACAGTACACACATCACAAATTACACTCCTTACTCAAAGAGCCAGCCACACACACAACCTGTCAAACACAACCGCGAACATAGAAAGCAACATGCAAAACACACACCGTCGACAACAGAAAGAACACAAAAATTATGCAACACACATTTCACACACTACAGACATCACTCCAAACACACATAAAACAGACAGCACACACAGCCTCACAGAATGCACAATGCCAAACACACAACATATACACAAAGATATCAGTCCTAACACACAGTGTCTCACTCAACAAGCAAAACACACAGACCACAGAACACACAGAGTAGAATACACACAACACAAACACAACTCACAGAACCACACATCACACGACACACACAAGCATCCGGCACAGAAAGTATCACAACTCATAACACACACAACACTCCCAAATCCATAGGCAAAACACATATAACCAACAAAGACAAGTAGCACACATTTCACACACTACCCACTGCACACACAATCGCGCACAGACACACCACACATACATCCTCACACAGGAGCACAACGCACTACACACACGCAACACAGAAACACGCAACACAACAGACACAATAAACACACCACACCCTTGAAGGCACATAAGTACTGCTCACAATGCACACGAAAACCATTGCACAGACCACATACTGTATGCAAGAGATGTACAAAACAAGCACAGCCACACACAGTCAACACATCTTACATCATGTGCATAACTCAAACAGCCAAACACACACACAGCCTCTCTCACACAACACACAAAACACAACCACACACACAAAACTGACACAACACATACAAATGCACACAAAACTGACGAAACGCGTGCAACACACATAGCACACTGCACACAACACGCACAACCACAATCTAATCATAGAGAACACATGCATCCCCACGCGCACACAGCACGAACGAAAACACACCCACACACAACATACACATGCACACAACACACCCAACACAAGGCGAACCCATCATTACACACAATGCTGAAATGACACAGCCCACGCCACATCTACCCAGTATGTCACACGCAGAAAGCCTAAAGGCAGCACTCACACCACCCAGAACACAGCACATAACAACAAACAAGAGAATTTATAAGACTCGGAAACCACATTGCGAGCTGAATTTGTTGTATGCGGGTATTTTCCTGACAGCCAGGCTTCCTCAGCAAAACCTCACGTTAATGGCCTCACAAATGAGCTCCCGACACTCAGCAAAAGATATCTCTACAGAGCAGACTTCACTCATGCGCTTAGAGTGCAGTCACACAGGACTGACACGGAAAACACATTGCCTGCTGAAATCGTTGTATGCGGGTATTTTCCTGATGGCCAGTCTTCCTCAGCAAAACCTCACGTTAATGGCCACACAAATGAGCACCCAACACCTAGCAAAAGAGAGCTCTACGCAGCAGACCCCTTTCAGGCGCTTAGAGAGCGGGCACACATTCCAGACACGGAAACCACATTGCGAGCTGAATTCGGTGTATGCGGGCATTTTCCTGATGGCCAGGCTTCGTCAACAAAGCCTCACGTTAATGTTCACCTAAATGAGCACACGACACTCAGCAAAAGAGAGCTGTACACAGAAATCCTCTTTCCGGCGCTTAGAGAGCAGGCACACATTACAGACACAGAAACCACAATGCGAGCTGAATTCGTTGTATGCGGGCATTTTCCTGATGGCCAGGCTTCGTCAACAAAGCCTCACGTTAATGTTCACCGAAATGAGCACACGACACTCAGCAAAAGAGAGCTCTACACAGAAATCCTCTTTCAGGTGCTTAGAGTGCAGGCACACAGGACAGACACGGAAACCACATTGCAAGTTCAATTCGTTGTATGCGGGTATTTTCCTGATGGCCAGGCTTCCTCAGCAAAGCCTCACGTTCATGGCCACACAGACATGGTTGAAAGCACATTGAAAGCCCTGTTTCAGCCTCCACTGCCAGGGCTTCAATGATTCCTTGAGTGGGCCATCCTGCAGTGCTTTCTTTCAGTCACATAAGCTGAATCCAAAGCTGACTTGCCTCCACTGCTGTCACTACAATGCATCATCTTCTGCAACTTCCAGTGTCGCTAGAGCAAAGGCCTATTCGCAGCCCACCCACATCTTTGAGATAGAGGGCTTACAGAGAAGACCGCGTTCTACTGCAATGTTTGCTGTTTTCCTTATCACATAGGAGCAAATTGCGTGCAAAATGAAAGCAGCCTCGTATTCCCTCATGGAGTGTCTCCTCAGTGCACGGTGGATTGTTTCTGCGGCAGAGTTTGTCATGAGGCTCTCCTGCAGCAGTTTCTGACACTTTACAACAAAGGCGTCTTCAGGGCCTTGCTAGTGAAGAGATGAGGTGGCTCTCTGCGCCCTCAGGAAACAAGGCCCTCCTGGAGTATTACAAACCTGTGGAGAAAACCGCCAACAACGAGAGGCTGTCTTCTGTGCACTTGAATGCAGAAGTCCCTCAACACACAGCACATCACACCGAGAACATAACTGCCCACCATACACATGAACCACGGTTCTCAGAGTGAACACAACACACCCAGTGAGGCACACTGACCAAGCTTGACCACACACAGTACACACATCACAAATTACACTCCTTACTCAAAGAGCCAGCCACACACACAACCTGTCAAACACAACCGCGAACATAGAAACCAACATGCAAAACACACACCGTCGACAACAGAAAGAACACAAAAATTATGCAACACACATTTCACACACTACACACATCACTCCAAACACACATAAAACAGACAGCACACACAGCCTCACAGAATGCACAATGCCAAACACACAACATATACACAAAGATATCAGTCCTAACACACAGTGTCTCACTCAACAAGCAAAACACACAGACCACAGAACACACAGAGTAGAATACACACAACACAAACACAACTCACAGAACCACACATCACACGACACACACAAGCATCCCGCACAGAAAGTATCACAACTCATAACACACACAACACTCCCAAATCCATAGGCAAAACACATATAACCAACAAAGACAAGTAGCACACATTTCACACACTACCCACTGCACACACAATCGCGCACAGACACACCACACATACATCCTCACACAGGAGCACAACGCACTACACACACGCAACACAGAAACACGCAACACAACAGACACAATAAACACACCACACCCTTGAAGGCACATAAGTACTGCTCACAATGCACACGAAAACCATTGCACAGACCACATACTGTATGCAAGAGATGTACAAAACAAGCACAGCCACACACAGTCAACACATCTTACATCATGTGCATAACTCAAACAGCCAAACACACACACAGCCTCTCTCACACAACACACAAAACACAACCACACACACAAAACTGACACAACACATACAAATGCACACAAAACTGACGAAACGCGTGCAACACACATAGCACACTGCACACAACACGCACAACCACAATCTAATCATAGAGAACACATGCATCCCCACGCGCACACAGCACGAACGAAAACACACCCACACACAACATACACATGCACACAACACACCCAACACAAGGCGAACCCATCATTACACACAATGCTGAAATGACACAGCCCACGCCACATCTACCCAGTATGTCACACGCAGAAAGCCTAAAGGCAGCACTCACACCACCCAGAACACAGCACATAACAACAAACAAGAGAATTTATAAGACTCGGAAACCACATTGCGAGCTGAATTTGTTGTATGCGGGTATTTTCCTGACAGCCAGGCTTCCTCAGCAAAACCTCACGTTAATGGCCTCACAAATGAGCTCCCGACACTCAGCAAAAGATATCTCTACAGAGCAGACTTCACTCATGCGCTTAGAGTGCAGTCACACAGGACTGACACGGAAAACACATTGCCTGCTGAAATCGTTGTATGCGGGTATTTTCCTGATGGCCAGTCTTCCTCAGCAAAACCTCACGTTAATGGCCACACAAATGAGCACCCAACACCTAGCAAAAGAGAGCTCTACGCAGCAGACCCCTTTCAGGCGCTTAGAGAGCGGGCACACATTCCAGACACGGAAACCACATTGCGAGCTGAATTCGGTGTATGCGGGCATTTTCCTGATGGCCAGGCTTCGTCAACAAAGCCTCACGTTAATGTTCACCTAAATGAGCACACGACACTCAGCAAAAGAGAGCTGTACACAGAAATCCTCTTTCCGGCGCTTAGAGAGCAGGCACACATTACAGACACAGAAACCACAATGCGAGCTGAATTCGTTGTATGCGGGCATTTTCCTGATGGCCAGGCTTCGTCAACAAAGCCTCACGTTAATGTTCACCGAAATGAGCACACGACACTCAGCAAAAGAGAGCTCTACACAGAAATCCTCTTTCAGGTGCTTAGAGTGCAGGCACACAGGACAGACACGGAAACCACATTGCAAGTTCAATTCGTTGTATGCGGGTATTTTCCTGATGGCCAGGCTTCCTCAGCAAAGCCTCACGTTCATGGCCACACAGACATGGTTGAAAGCACATTGAAAGCCCTGTTTCAGCCTCCACTGCCAGGGCTTCAATGATTCCTTGAGTGGGCCATCCTGCAGTGCTTTCTTTCAGTCACATAAGCTGAATCCAAAGCTGACTTGCCTCCACTGCTGTCACTACAATGCATCATCTTCTGCAACTTCCAGTGTCGCTAGAGCAAAGGCCTATTCGCAGCCCACCCACATCTTTGAGATAGAGGGCATACAGAGAAGACCGCGTTCTACTGCAATGTTTGCTGTTTTCCTTATCACATAGGAGCAAATTGCGTGCAAAATGAAAGCAGCCTCGTATTCCCTCATGGCATGTCTCCTCAGTGCACGGTGGATTGTTTCTGTGGCAGAGTTTGTCATGAGGCTCTCCTGCAGCAGTTTCTGACACTTTACAACAAAGGCGTCTTCAGGGCCTTGCTAGTGAAGAGATGAGGTGGCTCTCTGCGCCCTCAGGAAACAAGGCCCTCCTGGAGTATTACAAACCTGTGGAGAAAACCGCCAACAACGAGAGGCTGTCTTCTGTGCACTTGAATGCAGAAGTCCCTCAACACACAGCACATCACACCGAGAACATAACTGCCCACCATACACATGAACCACGGTTCTCAGAGTGAACACAACACACCCAGTGAGGCACACTGACCAAGCTTGACCACACACAGTACACACATCACAAATTACACTCCTTACTCAAAGAGCCAGCCACACACACAACCTGTCAAACACAACCGCGAACATAGAAACCAACATGCAAAACACACACCGTCGACAACAGAAAGAACACAAAAATTATGCAACACACATTTCACACACTACACACATCACTCCAAACACACATAAAACAGACAGCACACACAGCCTCACAGAATGCACAATGCCAAACACACAACATATACACAAAGATATCAGTCCTAACACACAGTGTCTCACTCAACAAGCAAAACACACAGACCACAGAACACACAGAGTAGAATACACACAACACAAACACAACTCACAGAACCACACATCACACGACACACACAAGCATCCCGCACAGAAAGTATCACAACTCATAACACACACAACACTCCCAAATCCATAGGCAAAACACATATAACCAACAAAGACAAGTAGCACACATTTCACACACTACCCACTGCACACACAATCGCGCACAGACACACCACACATACATCCTCACACAGGAGCACAACGCACTACACACACGCAACACAGAAACACGCAACACAACAGACACAATAAACACACCACACCCTTGAAGGCACATAAGTACTGCTCACAATGCACACGAAAACCATTGCACAGACCACATACTGTATGCAAGAGATGTACAAAACAAGCACAGCCACACACAGTCAACACATCTTACATCATGTGCATAACTCAAACAGCCAAACACACACACAGCCTCTCTCACACAACACACAAAACACAACCACACACACAAAACTGACACAACACATACAAATGCACACAAAACTGACGAAACGCGTGCAACACACATAGCACACTGCACACAACACGCACAACCACAATCTAATCATAGAGAACACATGCATCCCCACGCGCACACAGCACGAACGAAAACACACCCACACACAACATACACATGCACACAACACACCCAACACAAGGCGAACCCATCATTACACACAATGCTGAAATGACACAGCCCACGCCACATCTACCCAGTATGTCACACGCAGAAAGCCTAAAGGCAGCACTCACACCACCCAGAACACAGCACATAACAACAAACAAGAGAATTTATAAGACTCGGAAACCACATTGCGAGCTGAATTTGTTGTATGCGGGTATTTTCCTGACAGCCAGGCTTCCTCAGCAAAACCTCACGTTAATGGCCTCACAAATGAGCTCCCGACACTCAGCAAAAGATATCTCTACAGAGCAGACTTCACTCATGCGCTTAGAGTGCAGTCACACAGGACTGACACGGAAAACACATTGCCTGCTGAAATCGTTGTATGCGGGTATTTTCCTGATGGCCAGTCTTCCTCAGCAAAACCTCACGTTAATGGCCACACAAATGAGCACCCAACACCTAGCAAAAGAGAGCTCTACGCAGCAGACCCCTTTCAGGCGCTTAGAGAGCGGGCACACATTCCAGACACGGAAACCACATTGCGAGCTGAATTCGGTGTATGCGGGCATTTTCCTGATGGCCAGGCTTCGTCAACAAAGCCTCACGTTAATGTTCACCTAAATGAGCACACGACACTCAGCAAAAGAGAGCTGTACACAGAAATCCTCTTTCCGGCGCTTAGAGAGCAGGCACACATTACAGACACAGAAACCACAATGCGAGCTGAATTCGTTGTATGCGGGCATTTTCCTGATGGCCAGGCTTCGTCAACAAAGCCTCACGTTAATGTTCACCGAAATGAGCACACGACACTCAGCAAAAGAGAGCTCTACACAGAAATCCTCTTTCAGGTGCTTAGAGTGCAGGCACACAGGACAGACACGGAAACCACATTGCAAGTTCAATTCGTTGTATGCGGGTATTTTCCTGATGGCCAGGCTTCCTCAGCAAAGCCTCACGTTCATGGCCACACAGACATGGTTGAAAGCACATTGAAAGCCCTGTTTCAGCCTCCACTGCCAGGGCTTCAATGATTCCTTGAGTGGGCCATCCTGCAGTGCTTTCTTTCAGTCACATAAGCTGAATCCAAAGCTGACTTGCCTCCACTGCTGTCACTACAATGCATCATCTTCTGCAACTTCCAGTGTCGCTAGAGCAAAGGCCTATTCGCAGCCCACCCACATCTTTGAGATAGAGGGCATACAGAGAAGACCGCGTTCTACTGCAATGTTTGCTGTTTTCCTTATCACATAGGAGCAAATTGCGTGCAAAATGAAAGCAGCCTCGTATTCCCTCATGGCATGTCTCCTCAGTGCACGGTGGATTGTTTCTGTGGCAGAGTTTGTCATGAGGCTCTCCTGCAGCAGTTTCTGACACTTTACAACAAAGGCGTCTTCAGGGCCTTGCTAGTGAAGAGATGAGGTGGCTCTCTGCGCCCTCAGGAAACAAGGCCCTCCTGGAGTATTACAAACCTGTGGAGAAAACCGCCAACAACGAGAGGCTGTCTTCTGTGCACTTGAATGCAGAAGTCCCTCAACACACAGCACATCACACCGAGAACATAACTGCCCACCATACACATGAACCACGGTTCTCAGAGTGAACACAACACACCCAGTGAGGCACACTGACCAAGCTTGACCACACACAGTACACACATCACAAATTACACTCCTTACTCAAAGAGCCAGCCACACACACAACCTGTCAAACACAACCGCGAACATAGAAACCAACATGCAAAACACACACCGTCGACAACAGAAAGAACACAAAAATTATGCAACACACATTTCACACACTACACACATCACTCCAAACACACATAAAACAGACAGCACACACAGCCTCACAGAATGCACAATGCCAAACACACAACATATACACAAAGATATCAGTCCTAACACACAGTGTCTCACTCAACAAGCAAAACACACAGACCACAGAACACACAGAGTAGAATACACACAACACAAACACAACTCACAGAACCACACATCACACGACACACACAAGCATCCCGCACAGAAAGTATCACAACTCATAACACACACAACACTCCCAAATCCATAGGCAAAACACATATAACCAACAAAGACAAGTAGCACACATTTCACACACTACCCACTGCACACACAATCGCGCACAGACACACCACACATACATCCTCACACAGGAGCACAACGCACTACACACACGCAACACAGAAACACGCAACACAACAGACACAATAAACACACCACACCCTTGAAGGCACATAAGTACTGCTCACAATGCACACGAAAACCATTGCACAGACCACATACTGTATGCAAGAGATGTACAAAACAAGCACAGCCACACACAGTCAACACATCTTACATCATGTGCATAACTCAAACAGCCAAACACACACACAGCCTCTCTCACACAACACACAAAACACAACCACACACACAAAACTGACACAACACATACAAATGCACACAAAACTGACGAAACGCGTGCAACACACATAGCACACTGCACACAACACGCACAACCACAATCTAATCATAGAGAACACATGCATCCCCACGCGCACACAGCACGAACGAAAACACACCCACACACAACATACACATGCACACAACACACCCAACACAAGGCGAACCCATCATTACACACAATGCTGAAATGACACAGCCCACGCCACATCTACCCAGTATGTCACACGCAGAAAGCCTAAAGGCAGCACTCACACCACCCAGAACACAGCACATAACAACAAACAAGAGAATTTATAAGACTCGGAAACCACATTGCGAGCTGAATTTGTTGTATGCGGGTATTTTCCTGACAGCCAGGCTTCCTCAGCAAAACCTCACGTTAATGGCCTCACAAATGAGCTCCCGACACTCAGCAAAAGATATCTCTACAGAGCAGACTTCACTCATGCGCTTAGAGTGCAGTCACACAGGACTGACACGGAAAACACATTGCCTGCTGAAATCGTTGTATGCGGGTATTTTCCTGATGGCCAGTCTTCCTCAGCAAAACCTCACGTTAATGGCCACACAAATGAGCACCCAACACCTAGCAAAAGAGAGCTCTACGCAGCAGACCCCTTTCAGGCGCTTAGAGAGCGGGCACACATTCCAGACACGGAAACCACATTGCGAGCTGAATTCGGTGTATGCGGGCATTTTCCTGATGGCCAGGCTTCGTCAACAAAGCCTCACGTTAAGGTTCACCTAAATGAGCACACGACACTCAGCAAAAGAGAGCTGTACACAGAAATCCTCTTTCCGGCGCTTAGAGAGCAGGCACACATTACAGACACAGAAACCACAATGCGAGCTGAATTCGTTGTATGCGGGCATTTTCCTGATGGCCAGGCTTCGTCAACAAAGCCTCACGTTAATGTTCACCGAAATGAGCACACGACACTCAGCAAAAGAGAGCTCTACACAGAAATCCTCTTTCAGGTGCTTAGAGTGCAGGCACACAGGACAGACACGGAAACCACATTGCAAGTTCAATTCGTTGTATGCGGGTATTTTCCTGATGGCCAGGCTTCCTCAGCAAAGCCTCACGTTCATGGCCACACAGACATGGTTGAAAGCACATTGAAAGCCCTGTTTCAGCCTCCACTGCCAGGGCTTCAATGATTCCTTGAGTGGGCCATCCTGCAGTGCTTTCTTTCAGTCACATAAGCTGAATCCAAAGCTGACTTGCCTCCACTGCTGTCACTACAATGCATCATCTTCTGCAACTTCCAGTGTCGCTAGAGCAAAGGCCTATTCGCAGCCCACCCACATCTTTGAGATAGAGGGCATACAGAGAAGACCGCGTTCTACTGCAATGTTTGCTGTTTTCCTTATCACATAGGAGCAAATTGCGTGCAAAATGAAAGCAGCCTCGTATTCCCTCATGGAGTGTCTCCTCAGTGCACGGTGGATTGTTTCTGTGGCAGAGTTTGTCATGAGGCTCTCCTGCAGCAGTTTCTGACACTTTACAACAAAGGCGTCTTCAGGGCCTTGCTAGTGAAGAGATGAGGTGGCTCTCTGCGCCCTCAGGAAACAAGGCCCTCCTGGAGTATTACAAACCTGTGGAGAAAACCGCCAACAACGAGAGGCTGTCTTCTGTGCACTTGAATGCAGAAGTCCCTCAACACACAGCACATCACACCGAGAACATAACTGCCCACCATACACATGAACCACGGTTCTCAGAGTGAACACAACACACCCAGTGAGGCACACTGACCAAGCTTGACCACACACAGTACACACATCACAAATTACACTCCTTACTCAAAGAGCCAGCCACACACACAACCTGTCAAACACAACCGCGAACATAGAAACCAACATGCAAAACACACACCGTCGACAACAGAAAGAACACAAAAATTATGCAACACACATTTCACACACTACACACATCACTCCAAACACACATAAAACAGACAGCACACACAGCCTCACAGAATGCACAATGCCAAACACACAACATATACACAAAGATATCAGTCCTAACACACAGTGTCTCACTCAACAAGCAAAACACACAGACCACAGAACACACAGAGTAGAATACACACAACACAAACACAACTCACAGAACCACACATCACACGACACACACAAGCATCCCGCACAGAAAGTATCACAACTCATAACACACACAACACTCCCAAATCCATAGGCAAAACACATATAACCAACAAAGACAAGTAGCACACATTTCACACACTACCCACTGCACACACAATCGCGCACAGACACACCACACATACATCCTCACACAGGAGCACAACGCACTACACACACGCAACACAGAAACACGCAACACAACAGACACAATAAACACACCACACCCTTGAAGGCACATAAGTACTGCTCACAATGCACACGAAAACCATTGCACAGACCACATACTGTATGCAAGAGATGTACAAAACAAGCACAGCCACACACAGTCAACACATCTTACATCATGTGCATAACTCAAACAGCCAAACACACACACAGCCTCTCTCACACAACACACAAAACACAACCACACACACAAAACTGACACAACACATACAAATGCACACAAAACTGACGAAACGCGTGCAACACACATAGCACACTGCACACAACACGCACAACCACAATCTAATCATAGAGAACACATGCATCCCCACGCGCACACAGCACGAACGAAAACACACCCACACACAACATACACATGCACACAACACACCCAACACAAGGCGAACCCATCATTACACACAATGCTGAAATGACACAGCCCACGCCACATCTACCCAGTATGTCACACGCAGAAAGCCTAAAGGCAGCACTCACACCACCCAGAACACAGCACATAACAACAAACAAGAGAATTTATAAGACTCGGAAACCACATTGCGAGCTGAATTTGTTGTATGCGGGTATTTTCCTGACAGCCAGGCTTCCTCAGCAAAACCTCACGTTAATGGCCTCACAAATGAGCTCCCGACACTCAGCAAAAGATATCTCTACAGAGCAGACTTCACTCATGCGCTTAGAGTGCAGTCACACAGGACTGACACGGAAAACACATTGCCTGCTGAAATCGTTGTATGCGGGTATTTTCCTGATGGCCAGTCTTCCTCAGCAAAACCTCACGTTAATGGCCACACAAATGAGCACCCAACACCTAGCAAAAGAGAGCTCTACGCAGCAGACCCCTTTCAGGCGCTTAGAGAGCGGGCACACATTCCAGACACGGAAACCACATTGCGAGCTGAATTCGGTGTATGCGGGCATTTTCCTGATGGCCAGGCTTCGTCAACAAAGCCTCACGTTAATGTTCACCTAAATGAGCACACGACACTCAGCAAAAGAGAGCTGTACACAGAAATCCTCTTTCCGGCGCTTAGAGAGCAGGCACACATTACAGACACAGAAACCACAATGCGAGCTGAATTCGTTGTATGCGGGCATTTTCCTGATGGCCAGGCTTCGTCAACAAAGCCTCACGTTAATGTTCACCGAAATGAGCACACGACACTCAGCAAAAGAGAGCTCTACACAGAAATCCTCTTTCAGGTGCTTAGAGTGCAGGCACACAGGACAGACACGGAAACCACATTGCAAGTTCAATTCGTTGTATGCGGGTATTTTCCTGATGGCCAGGCTTCCTCAGCAAAGCCTCACGTTCATGGCCACACAGACATGGTTGAAAGCACATTGAAAGCCCTGTTTCAGCCTCCACTGCCAGGGCTTCAATGATTCCTTGAGTGGGCCATCCTGCAGTGCTTTCTTTCAGTCACATAAGCTGAATCCAAAGCTGACTTGCCTCCACTGCTGTCACTACAATGCATCATCTTCTGCAACTTCCAGTGTCGCTAGAGCAAAGGCCTATTCGCAGCCCACCCACATCTTTGAGATAGAGGGCATACAGAGAAGACCGCGTTCTACTGCAATGTTTGCTGTTTTCCTTATCACATAGGAGCAAATTGCGTGCAAAATGAAAGCAGCCTCGTATTCCCTCATGGAGTGTCTCCTCAGTGCACGGTGGATTGTTTCTGCGGCAGAGTTTGTCATGAGGCTCTCCTGCAGCAGTTTCTGACACTTTACAACAAAGGCGTCTTCAGGGCCTTGCTAGTGAAGAGATGAGGTGGCTCTCTGCGCCCTCAGGAAACAAGGCCCTCCTGGAGTATTACAAACCTGTGGAGAAAACCGCCAACAACGAGAGGCTGTCTTCTGTGCACTTGAATGCAGAAGTCCCTCAACACACAGCACATCACACCGAGAACATAACTGCCCACCATACACATGAACCACGGTTCTCAGAGTGAACACAACACACCCAGTGAGGCACACTGACCAAGCTTGACCACACACAGTACACACATCACAAATTACACTCCTTACTCAAAGAGCCAGCCACACACACAACCTGTCAAACACAACCGCGAACATAGAAACCAACATGCAAAACACACACCGTCGACAACAGAAAAAACACAAAAATTATGCAACACACATTTCACACACTACACACATCACTCCAAACACACATAAAACAGACAGCACACACAGCCTCACAGAATGCACAATGCCAAACACACAACATATACACAAAGATATCAGTCCTAACACACAGTGTCTCACTCAACAAGCAAAACACACAGACCACAGAACACACAGAGTAGAATACACACAACACAAACACAACTCACAGAACCACACATCACACGACACACACAAGCATCCCGCACAGAAAGTATCACAACTCATAACACACACAACACTCCCAAATCCATAGGCAAAACACATATAACCAACAAAGACAAGTAGCACACATTTCACACACTACCCACTGCACACACAATCGCGCACAGACACACCACACATACATCCTCACACAGGAGCACAACGCACTACACACACGCAACACAGAAACACGCAACACAACAGACACAATAAACACACCACACCCTTGAAGGCACATAAGTACTGCTCACAATGCACACGAAAACCATTGCACAGACCACATACTGTATGCAAGAGATGTACAAAACAAGCACAGCCACACACAGTCAACACATCTTACATCATGTGCATAACTCAAACAGCCAAACACACACACAGCCTCTCTCACACAACACACAAAACACAACCACACACACAAAACTGACACAACACATACAAATGCACACAAAACTGACGAAACGCGTGCAACACACATAGCACACTGCACACAACACGCACAACCACAATCTAATCATAGAGAACACATGCATCCCCACGCGCACACAGCACGAACGAAAACACACCCACACACAACATACACATGCACACAACACACCCAACACAAGGCGAACCCATCATTACACACAATGCTGAAATGACACAGCCCACGCCACATCTACCCAGTATGTCACACGCAGAAAGCCTAAAGGCAGCACTCACACCACCCAGAACACAGCACATAACAACAAACAAGAGAATTTATAAGACTCGGAAACCACATTGCGAGCTGAATTTGTTGTATGCGGGTATTTTCCTGACAGCCAGGCTTCCTCAGCAAAACCTCACGTTAATGGCCTCACAAATGAGCTCCCGACACTCAGCAAAAGATATCTCTACAGAGCAGACTTCACTCATGCGCTTAGAGTGCAGTCACACAGGACTGACACGGAAAACACATTGCCTGCTGAAATCGTTGTATGCGGGTATTTTCCTGATGGCCAGTCTTCCTCAGCAAAACCTCACGTTAATGGCCACACAAATGAGCACCCAACACCTAGCAAAAGAGAGCTCTACGCAGCAGACCCCTTTCAGGCGCTTAGAGAGCGGGCACACATTCCAGACACGGAAACCACATTGCGAGCTGAATTCGGTGTATGCGGGCATTTTCCTGATGGCCAGGCTTCGTCAACAAAGCCTCACGTTAATGTTCACCTAAATGAGCACACGACACTCAGCAAAAGAGAGCTGTACACAGAAATCCTCTTTCCGGCGCTTAGAGAGCAGGCACACATTACAGACACAGAAACCACAATGCGAGCTGAATTCGTTGTATGCGGGCATTTTCCTGATGGCCAGGCTTCGTCAACAAAGCCTCACGTTAATGTTCACCGAAATGAGCACACGACACTCAGCAAAAGAGAGCTCTACACAGAAATCCTCTTTCAGGTGCTTAGAGTGCAGGCACACAGGACAGACACGGAAACCACATTGCAAGTTCAATTCGTTGTATGCGGGTATTTTCCTGATGGCCAGGCTTCCTCAGCAAAGCCTCACGTTCATGGCCACACAGACATGGTTGAAAGCACATTGAAAGCCCTGTTTCAGCCTCCACTGCCAGGGCTTCAATGATTCCTTGAGTGGGCCATCCTGCAGTGCTTTCTTTCAGTCACATAAGCTGAATCCAAAGCTGACTTGCCTCCACTGCTGTCACTACAATGCATCATCTTCTGCAACTTCCAGTGTCGCTAGAGCAAAGGCCTATTCGCAGCCCACCCACATCTTTGAGATAGAGGGCATACAGAGAAGACCGCGTTCTACTGCAATGTTTGCTGTTTTCCTTATCACATAGGAGCAAATTGCGTGCAAAATGAAAGCAGCCTCGTATTCCCTCATGGCATGTCTCCTCAGTGCACGGTGGATTGTTTCTGTGGCAGAGTTTGTCATGAGGCTCTCCTGCAGCAGTTTCTGACACTTTACAACAAAGGCGTCTTCAGGGCCTTGCTAGTGAAGAGATGAGGTGGCTCTCTGCGCCCTCAGGAAACAAGGCCCTCC
The DNA here is from genome assembly GCF_040802235.1 of Manis javanica. Taxonomy (NCBI): domain Eukaryota; kingdom Metazoa; phylum Chordata; class Mammalia; order Pholidota; family Manidae; genus Manis; species Manis javanica. The sequence goes on along the minus strand of NW_027332180.1, from coordinate 256,581 downwards.
TGGAGTATTACAAACCTGTGGAGAAAACCGCCAACAACGAGAGGCTGTCTTCTGTGCACTTGAATGCAGAAGTCCCTCAACACACAGCACATCACACCGAGAACATAACTGCCCACCATACACATGAACCACGGTTCTCAGAGTGAACACAACACACCCAGTGAGGCACACTGACCAAGCTTGACCACACACAGTACACACATCACAAATTACACTCCTTACTCAAAGAGCCAGCCACACACACAACCTGTCAAACACAACCGCGAACATAGAAACCAACATGCAAAACACACACCGTCGACAACAGAAAGAACACAAAAATTATGCAACACACATTTCACACACTACACACATCACTCCAAACACACATAAAACAGACAGCACACACAGCCTCACAGAATGCACAATGCCAAACACACAACATATACACAAAGATATCAGTCCTAACACACAGTGTCTCACTCAACAAGCAAAACACACAGACCACAGAACACACAGAGTAGAATACACACAACACAAACACAACTCACAGAACCACACATCACACGACACACACAAGCATCCCGCACAGAAAGTATCACAACTCATAACACACACAACACTCCCAAATCCATAGGCAAAACACATATAACCAACAAAGACAAGTAGCACACATTTCACACACTACCCACTGCACACACAATCGCGCACAGACACACCACACATACATCCTCACACAGGAGCACAACGCACTACACACACGCAACACAGAAACACGCAACACAACAGACACAATAAACACACCACACCCTTGAAGGCACATAAGTACTGCTCACAATGCACACGAAAACCATTGCACAGACCACATACTGTATGCAAGAGATGTACAAAACAAGCACAGCCACACACAGTCAACACATCTTACATCATGTGCATAACTCAAACAGCCAAACACACACACAGCCTCTCTCACACAACACACAAAACACAACCACACACACAAAACTGACACAACACATACAAATGCACACAAAACTGACGAAACGCGTGCAACACACATAGCACACTGCACACAACACGCACAACCACAATCTAATCATAGAGAACACATGCATCCCCTCGCGCACACAGCACGAACGAAAACACACCCACACACAACATACACATGCACACAACACACCCAACACAAGGCGAACCCATCATTACACACAATGCTGAAATGACACAGCCCACGCCACATCTACCCAGTATGTCACACGCAGAAAGCCTAAAGGCAGCACTCACACCACCCAGAACACAGCACATAACAACAAACAAGAGAATTTATAAGACTCGGAAACCACATTGCGAGCTGAATTTGTTGTATGCGGGTATTTTCCTGACAGCCAGGCTTCCTCAGCAAAACCTCACGTTAATGGCCTCACAAATGAGCTCCCGACACTCAGCAAAAGATATCTCTACAGAGCAGACTTCACTCATGCGCTTAGAGTGCAGTCACACAGGACTGACACGGAAAACACATTGCCTGCTGAAATCGTTGTATGCGGGTATTTTCCTGATGGCCAGTCTTCCTCAGCAAAACCTCACGTTAATGGCCACACAAATGAGCACCCAACACCTAGCAAAAGAGAGCTCTACGCAGCAGACCCCTTTCAGGCGCTTAGAGAGCGGGCACACATTCCAGACACGGAAACCACATTGCGAGCTGAATTCGGTGTATGCGGGCATTTTCCTGATGGCCAGGCTTCGTCAACAAAGCCTCACGTTAATGTTCACCTAAATGAGCACACGACACTCAGCAAAAGAGAGCTGTACACAGAAATCCTCTTTCCGGCGCTTAGAGAGCAGGCACACATTACAGACACAGAAACCACAATGCGAGCTGAATTCGTTGTATGCGGGCATTTTCCTGATGGCCAGGCTTCGTCAACAAAGCCTCACGTTAATGTTCACCGAAATGAGCACACGACACTCAGCAAAAGAGAGCTCTACACAGAAATCCTCTTTCAGGTGCTTAGAGTGCAGGCACACAGGACAGACACGGAAACCACATTGCAAGTTCAATTCGTTGTATGCGGGTATTTTCCTGATGGCCAGGCTTCCTCAGCAAAGCCTCACGTTCATGGCCACACAGACATGGTTGAAAGCACATTGAAAGCCCTGTTTCAGCCTCCACTGCCAGGGCTTCAATGATTCCTTGAGTGGGCCATCCTGCAGTGCTTTCTTTCAGTCACATAAGCTGAATCCAAAGCTGACTTGCCTCCACTGCTGTCACTACAATGCATCATCTTCTGCAACTTCCAGTGTCGCTAGAGCAAAGGCCTATTCGCAGCCCACCCACATCTTTGAGATAGAGGGCATACAGAGAAGACCGCGTTCTACTGCAATGTTTGCTGTTTTCCTTATCACATAGGAGCAAATTGCGTGCAAAATGAAAGCAGCCTCGTATTCCCTCATGGAGTGTCTCCTCAGTGCACGGTGGATTGTTTCTGCGGCAGAGTTTGTCATGAGGCTCTCCTGCAGCAGTTTCTGACACTTTACAACAAAGGCGTCTTCAGGGCCTTGCTAGTGAAGAGATGAGGTGGCTCTCTGCGCCCTCAGGAAACAAGGCCCTCCTGGAGTATTACAAACCTGTGGAGAAAACCGCCAACAACGAGAGGCTGTCTTCTGTGCACTTGAATGCAGAAGTCCCTCAACACACAGCACATCACACCGAGAACATAACTGCCCACCATACACATGAACCACGGTTCTCAGAGTGAACACAACACACCCAGTGAGGCACACTGACCAAGCTTGACCACACACAGTACACACATCACAAATTACACTCCTTACTCAAAGAGCCAGCCACACACACAACCTGTCAAACACAACCGCGAACATAGAAACCAACATGCAAAACACACACCGTCGACAACAGTAAGAACACAAAAATTATGCAACACACATTTCACACACTACACACATCACTCCAAACACACATAAAACAGACAGCACACACAGCCTCACAGAATGCACAATGCCAAACACACAACATATACACAAAGATATCAGTCCTAACACACAGTGTCTCACTCAACAAGCAAAACACACAGACCACAGAACACACAGAGTAGAATACACACAACACAAACACAACTCACAGAACCACACATCACACGACACACACAAGCATCCCGCACAGAAAGTATCACAACTCATAACACACACAACACTCCCAAATCCATAGGCAAAACACATATAACCAACAAAGACAAGTAGCACACATTTCACACACTACCCACTGCACACACAATCGCGCACAGACACACCACACATACATCCTCACACAGGAGCACAACGCACTACACACACGCAACACAGAAACACGCAACACAACAGACACAATAAACACACCACACCCTTGAAGGCACATAAGTACTGCTCACAATGCACACGAAAACCATTGCACAGACCACATACTGTATGCAAGAGATGTACAAAACAAGCACAGCCACACACAGTCAACACATCTTACATCATGTGCATAACTCAAACAGCCAAACACACACACAGCCTCTCTCACACAACACACAAAACACAACCACACACACAAAACTGACACAACACATACAAATGCACACAAAACTGACGAAACGCGTGCAACACACATAGCACACTGCACACAACACGCACAACCACAATCTAATCATAGAGAACACATGCATCCCCACGCGCACACAGCACGAACGAAAACACACCCACACACAACATACACATGCACACAACACACCCAACACAAGGCGAACCCATCATTACACACAATGCTGAAATGACACAGCCCACGCCACATCTACCCAGTATGTCACACGCAGAAAGCCTAAAGGCAGCACTCACACCACCCAGAACACAGCACATAACAACAAACAAGAGAATTTATAAGACTCGGAAACCACATTGCGAGCTGAATTTGTTGTATGCGGGTATTTTCCTGACAGCCAGGCTTCCTCAGCAAAACCTCACGTTAATGGCCTCACAAATGAGCTCCCGACACTCAGCAAAAGATATCTCTACAGAGCAGACTTCACTCATGCGCTTAGAGTGCAGTCACACAGGACTGACACGGAAAACACATTGCCTGCTGAAATCGTTGTATGCGGGTATTTTCCTGATGGCCAGTCTTCCTCAGCAAAACCTCACGTTAATGGCCACACAAATGAGCACCCAACACCTAGCAAAAGAGAGCTCTACGCAGCAGACCCCTTTCAGGCGCTTAGAGAGCGGGCACACATTCCAGACACGGAAACCACATTGCGAGCTGAATTCGGTGTATGCGGGCATTTTCCTGATGGCCAGGCTTCGTCAACAAAGCCTCACGTTAAGGTTCACCTAAATGAGCACACGACACTCAGCAAAAGAGAGCTGTACACAGAAATCCTCTTTCCGGCGCTTAGAGAGCAGGCACACATTACAGACACAGAAACCACAATGCGAGCTGAATTCGTTGTATGCGGGCATTTTCCTGATGGCCAGGCTTCGTCAACAAAGCCTCACGTTAATGTTCACCGAAATGAGCACACGACACTCAGCAAAAGAGAGCTCTACACAGAAATCCTCTTTCAGGTGCTTAGAGTGCAGGCACACAGGACAGACACGGAAACCACATTGCAAGTTCAATTCGTTGTATGCGGGTATTTTCCTGATGGCCAGGCTTCCTCAGCAAAGCCTCACGTTCATGGCCACACAGACATGGTTGAAAGCACATTGAAAGCCCTGTTTCAGCCTCCACTGCCAGGGCTTCAATGATTCCTTGAGTGGGCCATCCTGCAGTGCTTTCTTTCAGTCACATAAGCTGAATCCAAAGCTGACTTGCCTCCACTGCTGTCACTACAATGCATCATCTTCTGCAACTTCCAGTGTCGCTAGAGCAAAGGCCTATTCGCAGCCCACCCACATCTTTGAGATAGAGGGCATACAGAGAAGACCGCGTTCTACTGCAATGTTTGCTGTTTTCCTTATCACATAGGAGCAAATTGCGTGCAAAATGAAAGCAGCCTCGTATTCCCTCATGGCATGTCTCCTCAGTGCACGGTGGATTGTTTCTGTGGCAGAGTTTGTCATGAGGCTCTCCTGCAGCAGTTTCTGACACTTTACAACAAAGGCGTCTTCAGGGCCTTGCTAGTGAAGAGATGAGGTGGCTCTCTGCGCCCTCAGGAAACAAGGCCCTCCTGGAGTATTACAAACCTGTGGAGAAAACCGCCAACAACGAGAGGCTGTCTTCTGTGCACTTGAATGCAGAAGTCCCTCAACACACAGCACATCACACCGAGAACATAACTGCCCACCATACACATGAACCACGGTTCTCAGAGTGAACACAACACACCCAGTGAGGCACACTGACCAAGCTTGACCACACACAGTACACACATCACAAATTACACTCCTTACTCAAAGAGCCAGCCACACACACAACCTGTCAAACACAACCGCGAACATAGAAACCAACATGCAAAACACACACCGTCGACAACAGAAAGAACACAAAAATTATGCAACACACATTTCACACACTACACACATCACTCCAAACACACATAAAACAGACAGCACACACAGCCTCACAGAATGCACAATGCCAAACACACAACATATACACAAAGATATCAGTCCTAACACACAGTGTCTCACTCAACAAGCAAAACACACAGACCACAGAACACACAGAGTAGAATACACACAACACAAACACAACTCACAGAACCACACATCACACGACACACACAAGCATCCCGCACAGAAAGTATCACAACTCATAACACACACAACACTCCCAAATCCATAGGCAAAACACATATAACCAACAAAGACAAGTAGCACACATTTCACACACTACCCACTGCACACACAATCGCGCACAGACACACCACACATACATCCTCACACAGGAGCACAACGCACTACACACACGCAACACAGAAACACGCAACACAACAGACACAATAAACACACCACACCCTTGAAGGCACATAAGTACTGCTCACAATGCACACGAAAACCATTGCACAGACCACATACTGTATGCAAGAGATGTACAAAACAAGCACAGCCACACACAGTCAACACATCTTACATCATGTGCATAACTCAAACAGCCAAACACACACACAGCCTCTCTCACACAACACACAAAACACAACCACACACACAAAACTGACACAACACATACAAATGCACACAAAACTGACGAAACGCGTGCAACACACATAGCACACTGCACACAACACGCACAACCACAATCTAATCATAGAGAACACATGCATCCCCACGCGCACACAGCACGAACGAAAACACACCCACACACAACATACACATGCACACAACACACCCAACACAAGGCGAACCCATCATTACACACAATGCTGAAATGACACAGCCCACGCCACATCTACCCAGTATGTCACACGCAGAAAGCCTAAAGGCAGCACTCACACCACCCAGAACACAGCACATAACAACAAACAAGAGAATTTATAAGACTCGGAAACCACATTGCGAGCTGAATTTGTTGTATGCGGGTATTTTCCTGACAGCCAGGCTTCCTCAGCAAAACCTCACGTTAATGGCCTCACAAATGAGCTCCCGACACTCAGCAAAAGATATCTCTACAGAGCAGACTTCACTCATGCGCTTAGAGTGCAGTCACACAGGACTGACACGGAAAACACATTGCCTGCTGAAATCGTTGTATGCGGGTATTTTCCTGATGGCCAGTCTTCCTCAGCAAAACCTCACGTTAATGGCCACACAAATGAGCACCCAACACCTAGCAAAAGAGAGCTCTACGCAGCAGACCCCTTTCAGGCGCTTAGAGAGCGGGCACACATTCCAGACACGGAAACCACATTGCGAGCTGAATTCGGTGTATGCGGGCATTTTCCTGATGGCCAGGCTTCGTCAACAAAGCCTCACGTTAATGTTCACCTAAATGAGCACACGACACTCAGCAAAAGAGAGCTGTACACAGAAATCCTCTTTCCGGCGCTTAGAGAGCAGGCACACATTACAGACACAGAAACCACAATGCGAGCTGAATTCGTTGTATGCGGGCATTTTCCTGATGGCCAGGCTTCGTCAACAAAGCCTCACGTTAATGTTCACCGAAATGAGCACACGACACTCAGCAAAAGAGAGCTCTACACAGAAATCCTCTTTCAGGTGCTTAGAGTGCAGGCACACAGGACAGACACGGAAACCACATTGCAAGTTCAATTCGTTGTATGCGGGTATTTTCCTGATGGCCAGGCTTCCTCAGCAAAGCCTCACGTTCATGGCCACACAGACATGGTTGAAAGCACATTGAAAGCCCTGTTTCAGCCTCCACTGCCAGGGCTTCAATGATTCCTTGAGTGGGCCATCCTGCAGTGCTTTCTTTCAGTCACATAAGCTGAATCCAAAGCTGACTTGCCTCCACTGCTGTCACTACAATGCATCATCTTCTGCAACTTCCAGTGTCGCTAGAGCAAAGGCCTATTCGCAGCCCACCCACATCTTTGAGATAGAGGGCATACAGAGAAGACCGCGTTCTACTGCAATGTTTGCTGTTTTCCTTATCACATAGGAGCAAATTGCGTGCAAAATGAAAGCAGCCTCGTATTCCCTCATGGAGTGTCTCCTCAGTGCACGGTGGATTGTTTCTGCGGCAGAGTTTGTCATGAGGCTCTCCTGCAGCAGTTTCTGACACTTTACAACAAAGGCGTCTTCAGGGCCTTGCTAGTGAAGAGATGAGGTGGCTCTCTGCGCCCTCAGGAAACAAGGCCCTCCTGGAGTATTACAAACCTGTGGAGAAAACCGCCAACAACGAGAGGCTGTCTTCTGTGCACTTGAATGCAGAAGTCCCTCAACACACAGCACATCACACCGAGAACATAACTGCCCACCATACACATGAACCACGGTTCTCAGAGTGAACACAACACACCCAGTGAGGCACACTGACCAAGCTTGACCACACACAGTACACACATCACAAATTACACTCCTTACTCAAAGAGCCAGCCACACACACAACCTGTCAAACACAACCGCGAACATAGAAACCAACATGCAAAACACACACCGTCGACAACAGTAAGAACACAAAAATTATGCAACACACATTTCACACACTACACACATCACTCCAAACACACATAAAACAGACAGCACACACAGCCTCACAGAATGCACAATGCCAAACACACAACATATACACAAAGATATCAGTCCTAACACACAGTGTCTCACTCAACAAGCAAAACACACAGACCACAGAACACACAGAGTAGAATACACACAACACAAACACAACTCACAGAACCACACATCACACGACACACACAAGCATCCCGCACAGAAAGTATCACAACTCATAACACACACAACACTCCCAAATCCATAGGCAAAACACATATAACCAACAAAGACAAGTAGCACACATTTCACACACTACCCACTGCACACACAATCGCGCACAGACACACCACACATACATCCTCACACAGGAGCACAACGCACTACACACACGCAACACAGAAACACGCAACACAACAGACACAATAAACACACCACACCCTTGAAGGCACATAAGTACTGCTCACAATGCACACGAAAACCATTGCACAGACCACATACTGTATGCAAGAGATGTACAAAACAAGCACAGCCACACACAGTCAACACATCTTACATCATGTGCATAACTCAAACAGCCAAACACACACACAGCCTCTCTCACACAACACACAAAACACAACCACACACACAAAACTGACACAACACATACAAATGCACACAAAACTGACGAAACGCGTGCAACACACATAGCACACTGCACACAACACGCACAACCACAATCTAATCATAGAGAACACATGCATCCCCACGCGCACACAGCACGAACGAAAACACACCCACACACAACATACACATGCACACAACACACCCAACACAAGGCGAACCCATCATTACACACAATGCTGAAATGACACAGCCCACGCCACATCTACCCAGTATGTCACACGCAGAAAGCCTAAAGGCAGCACTCACACCACCCAGAACACAGCACATAACAACAAACAAGAGAATTTATAAGACTCGGAAACCACATTGCGAGCTGAATTTGTTGTATGCGGGTATTTTCCTGACAGCCAGGCTTCCTCAGCAAAACCTCACGTTAATGGCCTCACAAATGAGCTCCCGACACTCAGCAAAAGATATCTCTACAGAGCAGACTTCACTCATGCGCTTAGAGTGCAGTCACACAGGACTGACACGGAAAACACATTGCCTGCTGAAATCGTTGTATGCGGGTATTTTCCTGATGGCCAGTCTTCCTCAGCAAAACCTCACGTTAATGGCCACACAAATGAGCACCCAACACCTAGCAAAAGAGAGCTCTACGCAGCAGACCCCTTTCAGGCGCTTAGAGAGCGGGCACACATTCCAGACACGGAAACCACATTGCGAGCTGAATTCGGTGTATGCGGGCATTTTCCTGATGGCCAGGCTTCGTCAACAAAGCCTCACGTTAATGTTCACCTAAATGAGCACACGACACTCAGCAAAAGAGAGCTGTACACAGAAATCCTCTTTCCGGCGCTTAGAGAGCAGGCACACATTACAGACACAGAAACCACAATGCGAGCTGAATTCGTTGTATGCGGGCATTTTCCTGATGGCCAGGCTTCGTCAACAAAGCCTCACGTTAATGTTCACCGAAATGAGCACACGACACTCAGCAAAAGAGAGCTCTACACAGAAATCCTCTTTCAGGTGCTTAGAGTGCAGGCACACAGGACAGACACGGAAACCACATTGCAAGTTCAATTCGTTGTATGCGGGTATTTTCCTGATGGCCAGGCTTCCTCAGCAAAGCCTCACGTTCATGGCCACACAGACATGGTTGAAAGCACATTGAAAGCCCTGTTTCAGCCTCCACTGCCAGGGCTTCAATGATTCCTTGAGTGGGCCATCCTGCAGTGCTTTCTTTCAGTCACATAAGCTGAATCCAAAGCTGACTTGCCTCCACTGCTGTCACTACAATGCATCATCTTCTGCAACTTCCAGTGTCGCTAGAGCAAAGGCCTATTCGCAGCCCACCCACATCTTTGAGATAGAGGGCATACAGAGAAGACCGCGTTCTACTGCAATGTTTGCTGTTTTCCTTATCACATAGGAGCAAATTGCGTGCAAAATGAAAGCAGCCTCGTATTCCCTCATGGCATGTCTCCTCAGTGCACGGTGGATTGTTTCTGTGGCAGAGTTTGTCATGAGGCTCTCCTGCAGCAGTTTCTGACACTTTACAACAAAGGCGTCTTCAGGGCCTTGCTAGTGAAGAGATGAGGTGGCTCTCTGCGCCCTCAGGAAACAAGGCCCTCCTGGAGTATTACAAACCTGTGGAGAAAACCGCCAACAACGAGAGGCTGTCTTCTGTGCACTTGAATGCAGAAGTCCCTCAACACACAGCACATCACACCGAGAACATAACTGCCCACCATACACATGAACCACGGTTCTCAGAGTGAACACAACACACCCAGTGAGGCACACTGACCAAGCTTGACCACACACAGTACACACATCACAAATTACACTCCTTACTCAAAGAGCCAGCCACACACACAACCTGTCAAACACAACCGCGAACATAGAAACCAACATGCAAAACACACACCGTCGACAACAGAAAGAACACAAAAATTATGCAACACACATTTCACACACTACACACATCACTCCAAACACACATAAAACAGACAGCACACACAGCCTCACAGAATGCACAATGCCAAACACACAACATATACACAAAGATATCAGTCCTAACACACAGTGTCTCACTCAACAAGCAAAACACACAGACCACAGAACACACAGAGTAGAATACACACAACACAAACACAACTCACAGAACCACACATCACACGACACACACAAGCATCCCGCACAGAAAGTATCACAACTCATAACACACACAACACTCCCAAATCCATAGGCAAAACACATATAACCAACAAAGACAAGTAGCACACATTTCACACACTACCCACTGCACACACAATCGCGCACAGACACACCACACATACATCCTCACACAGGAGCACAACGCACTACACACACGCAACACAGAAACACGCAACACAACAGACACAATAAACACACCACACCCTTGAAGGCACATAAGTACTGCTCACAATGCACACGAAAACCATTGCACAGACCACATACTGTATGCAAGAGATGTACAAAACAAGCACAGCCACACACAGTCAACACATCTTACATCATGTGCATAACTCAAACAGCCAAACACACACACAGCCTCTCTCACACAACACACAAAACACAACCACACACACAAAACTGACACAACACATACAAATGCACACAAAACTGACGAAACGCGTGCAACACACATAGCACACTGCACACAACACGCACAACCACAATCTAATCATAGAGAACACATGCATCCCCTCGCGCACACAGCACGAACGAAAACACACCCACACACAACATACACATGCACACAACACACCCAACACAAGGCGAACCCATCATTACACACAATGGTGAAATGACACAGCCCACGCCACATCTACCCAGTATGTCACACGCAGAAAGCCTAAAGGCAGCACTCACACCACCCAGAACACAGCACATAACAACAAACAAGAGAATTTATAAGACTCGGAAACCACATTGCGAGCTGAATTTGTTGTATGCGGGTATTTTCCTGACAGCCAGGCTTCCTCAGCAAAACCTCACGTTAATGGCCTCACAAATGAGCTCCCGACACTCAGCAAAAGATATCTCTACAGAGCAGACTTCACTCATGCGCTTAGAGTGCAGTCACACAGGACTGACACGGAAAACACATTGCCTGCTGAAATCGTTGTATGCGGGTATTTTCCTGATGGCCAGTCTTCCTCAGCAAAACCTCACGTTAATGGCCACACAAATGAGCACCCAACACCTAGCAAAAGAGAGCTCTACGCAGCAGACCCCTTTCAGGCGCTTAGAGAGCGGGCACACATTCCAGACACGGAAACCACATTGCGAGCTGAATTCGGTGTATGCGGGCATTTTCCTGATGGCCAGGCTTCGTCAACAAAGCCTCACGTTAATGTTCACCTAAATGAGCACACGACACTCAGCAAAAGAGAGCTGTACACAGAAATCCTCTTTCCGGCGCTTAGAGAGCAGGCACACATTACAGACACAGAAACCACAATGCGAGCTGAATTCGTTGTATGCGGGCATTTTCCTGATGGCCAGGCTTCGTCAACAAAGCCTCACGTTAATGTTCACCGAAATGAGCACACGACACTCAGCAAAAGAGAGCTCTACACAGAAATCCTCTTTCAGGTGCTTAGAGTGCAGGCACACAGGACAGACACGGAAACCACATTGCAAGTTCAATTCGTTGTATGCGGGTATTTTCCTGATGGCCAGGCTTCCTCAGCAAAGCCTCACGTTCATGGCCACACAGACATGGTTGAAAGCACATTGAAAGCCCTGTTTCAGCCTCCACTGCCAGGGCTTCAATGATTCCTTGAGTGGGCCATCCTGCAGTGCTTTCTTTCAGTCACATAAGCTGAATCCAAAGCTGACTTGCCTCCACTGCTGTCACTACAATGCATCATCTTCTGCAACTTCCAGTGTCGCTAGAGCAAAGGCCTATTCGCAGCCCACCCACATCTTTGAGATAGAGGGCATACAGAGAAGACCGCGTTCTACTGCAATGTTTGCTGTTTTCCTTATCACATAGGAGCAAATTGCGTGCAAAATGAAAGCAGCCTCGTATTCCCTCATGGAGTGTCTCCTCAGTGCACGGTGGATTGTTTCTGCGGCAGAGTTTGTCATGAGGCTCTCCTGCAGCAGTTTCTGACACTTTACAACAAAGGCGTCTTCAGGGCCTTGCTAGTGAAGAGATGAGGTGGCTCTCTGCGCCCTCAGGAAACAAGGCCCTCCTGGAGTATTACAAACCTGTGGAGAAAACCGCCAACAACGAGAGGCTGTCTTCTGTGCACTTGAATGCAGAAGTCCCTCAACACACAGCACATCACACCGAGAACATAACTGCCCACCATACACATGAACCACGGTTCTCAGAGTGAACACAACACACCCAGTGAGGCACACTGACCAAGCTTGACCACACACAGTACACACATCACAAATTACACTCCTTACTCAAAGAGCCAGCCACACACACAACCTGTCAAACACAACCGCGAACATAGAAACCAACATGCAAAACACACACCGTCGACAACAGTAAGAACACAAAAATTATGCAACACACATTTCACACACTACACACATCACTCCAAACACACATAAAACAGACAGCACACACAGCCTCACAGAATGCACAATGCCAAACACACAACATATACACAAAGATATCAGTCCTAACACACAGTGTCTCACTCAACAAGCAAAACACACAGACCACAGAACACACAGAGTAGAATACACACAACACAAACACAACTCACAGAACCACACATCACACGACACACACAAGCATCCCGCACAGAAAGTATCACAACTCATAACACACACAACACTCCCAAATCCATAGGCAAAACACATATAACCAACAAAGACAAGTAGCACACATTTCACACACTACCCACTGCACACACAATCGCGCACAGACACACCACACATACATCCTCACACAGGAGCACAACGCACTACACACACGCAACACAGAAACACGCAACACAACAGACACAATAAACACACCACACCCTTGAAGGCACATAAGTACTGCTCACAATGCACACGAAAACCATTGCACAGACCACATACTGTATGCAAGAGATGTACAAAACAAGCACAGCCACACACAGTCAACACATCTTACATCATGTGCATAACTCAAACAGCCAAACACACACACAGCCTCTCTCACACAACACACAAAACACAACCACACACACAAAACTGACACAACACATACAAATGCACACAAAACTGACGAAACGCGTGCAACACACATAGCACACTGCACACAACACGCACAACCACAATCTAATCATAGAGAACACATGCATCCCCACGCGCACACAGCACGAACGAAAACACACCCACACACAACATACACATGCACACAACACACCCAACACAAGGCGAACCCATCATTACACACAATGCTGAAATGACACAGCCCACGCCACATCTACCCAGTATGTCACACGCAGAAAGCCTAAAGGCAGCACTCACACCACCCAGAACACAGCACATAACAACAAACAAGAGAATTTATAAGACTCGGAAACCACATTGCGAGCTGAATTTGTTGTATGCGGGTATTTTCCTGACAGCCAGGCTTCCTCAGCAAAACCTCACGTTAATGGCCTCACAAATGAGCTCCCGACACTCAGCAAAAGATATCTCTACAGAGCAGACTTCACTCATGCGCTTAGAGTGCAGTCACACAGGACTGACACGGAAAACACATTGCCTGCTGAAATCGTTGTATGCGGGTATTTTCCTGATGGCCAGTCTTCCTCAGCAAAACCTCACGTTAATGGCCACACAAATGAGCACCCAACACCTAGCAAAAGAGAGCTCTACGCAGCAGACCCCTTTCAGGCGCTTAGAGAGCGGGCACACATTCCAGACACGGAAACCACATTGCGAGCTGAATTCGGTGTATGCGGGCATTTTCCTGATGGCCAGGCTTCGTCAACAAAGCCTCACGTTAATGTTCACCTAAATGAGCACACGACACTCAGCAAAAGAGAGCTGTACACAGAAATCCTCTTTCCGGCGCTTAGAGAGCAGGCACACATTACAGACACAGAAACCACAATGCGAGCTGAATTCGTTGTATGCGGGCATTTTCCTGATGGCCAGGCTTCGTCAACAAAGCCTCACGTTAATGTTCACCGAAATGAGCACACGACACTCAGCAAAAGAGAGCTCTACACAGAAATCCTCTTTCAGGTGCTTAGAGTGCAGGCACACAGGACAGACACGGAAACCACATTGCAAGTTCAATTCGTTGTATGCGGGTATTTTCCTGATGGCCAGGCTTCCTCAGCAAAGCCTCACGTTCATGGCCACACAGACATGGTTGAAAGCACATTGAAAGCCCTGTTTCAGCCTCCACTGCCAGGGCTTCAATGATTCCTTGAGTGGGCCATCCTGCAGTGCTTTCTTTCAGTCACATAAGCTGAATCCAAAGCTGACTTGCCTCCACTGCTGTCACTACAATGCATCATCTTCTGCAACTTCCAGTGTCGCTAGAGCAAAGGCCTATTCGCAGCCCACCCACATCTTTGAGATAGAGGGCATACAGAGAAGACCGCGTTCTACTGCAATGTTTGCTGTTTTCCTTATCACATAGGAGCAAATTGCGTGCAAAATGAAAGCAGCCTCGTATTCCCTCATGGAGTGTCTCCTCAGTGCACGGTGGATTGTTTCTGCGGCAGAGTTTGTCATGAGGCTCTCCTGCAGCAGTTTCTGACACTTTACAACAAAGGCGTCTTCAGGGCCTTGCTAGTGAAGAGATGAGGTGGCTCTCTGCGCCCTCAGGAAACAAGGCCCTCCTGGAGTATTACAAACCTGTGGAGAAAACCGCCAACAACGAGAGGCTGTCTTCTGTGCACTTGAATGCAGAAGTCCCTCAACACACAGCACATCACACCGAGAACATAACTGCCCACCATACACATGAACCACGGTTCTCAGAGTGAACACAACACACCCAGTGAGGCACACTGACCAAGCTTGACCACACACAGTACACACATCACAAATTACACTCCTTACTCAAAGAGCCAGCCACACACACAACCTGTCAAACACAACCGCGAACATAGAAACCAACATGCAAAACACACACCGTCGACAACAGTAAGAACACAAAAATTATGCAACACACATTTCACACACTACACACATCACTCCAAACACACATAAAACAGACAGCACACACAGCCTCACAGAATGCACAATGCCAAACACACAACATATACACAAAGATATCAGTCCTAACACACAGTGTCTCACTCAACAAGCAAAACACACAGACCACAGAACACACAGAGTAGAATACACACAACACAAACACAACTCACAGAACCACACATCACACGACACACACAAGCATCCCGCACAGAAAGTATCACAACTCATAACACACACAACACTCCCAAATCCATAGGCAAAACACATATAACCAACAAAGACAAGTAGCACACATTTCACACACTACCCACTGCACACACAATCGCGCACAGACACACCACACATACATCCTCACACAGGAGCACAACGCACTACACACACGCAACACAGAAACACGCAACACAACAGACACAATAAACACACCACACCCTTGAAGGCACATAAGTACTGCTCACAATGCACACGAAAACCATTGCACAGACCACATACTGTATGCAAGAGATGTACAAAACAAGCACAGCCACACACAGTCAACACATCTTACATCATGTGCATAACTCAAACAGCCAAACACACACACAGCCTCTCTCACACAACACACAAAACACAACCACACACACAAAACTGACACAACACATACAAATGCACACAAAACTGACGAAACGCGTGCAACACACATAGCACACTGCACACAACACGCACAACCACAATCTAATCATAGAGAACACATGCATCCCCACGCGCACACAGCACGAACGAAAACACACCCACACACAACATACACATGCACACAACACACCCAACACAAGGCGAACCCATCATTACACACAATGCTGAAATGACACAGCCCACGCCACATCTACCCAGTATGTCACACGCAGAAAGCCTAAAGGCAGCACTCACACCACCCAGAACACAGCACATAACAACAAACAAGAGAATTTATAAGACTCGGAAACCACATTGCGAGCTGAATTTGTTGTATGCGGGTATTTTCCTGACAGCCAGGCTTCCTCAGCAAAACCTCACGTTAATGGCCTCACAAATGAGCTCCCGACACTCAGCAAAAGATATCTCTACAGAGCAGACTTCACTCATGCGCTTAGAGTGCAGTCACACAGGACTGACACGGAAAACACATTGCCTGCTGAAATCGTTGTATGCGGGTATTTTCCTGATGGCCAGTCTTCCTCAGCAAAACCTCACGTTAATGGCCACACAAATGAGCACCCAACACCTAGCAAAAGAGAGCTCTACGCAGCAGACCCCTTTCAGGCGCTTAGAGAGCGGGCACACATTCCAGACACGGAAACCACATTGCGAGCTGAATTCGGTGTATGCGGGCATTTTCCTGATGGCCAGGCTTCGTCAACAAAGCCTCACGTTAATGTTCACCTAAATGAGCACACGACACTCAGCAAAAGAGAGCTGTACACAGAAATCCTCTTTCCGGCGCTTAGAGAGCAGGCACACATTACAGACACAGAAACCACAATGCGAGCTGAATTCGTTGTATGCGGGCATTTTCCTGATGGCCAGGCTTCGTCAACAAAGCCTCACGTTAATGTTCACCGAAATGAGCACACGACACTCAGCAAAAGAGAGCTCTACACAGAAATCCTCTTTCAGGTGCTTAGAGTGCAGGCACACAGGACAGACACGGAAACCACATTGCAAGTTCAATTCGTTGTATGCGGGTATTTTCCTGATGGCCAGGCTTCCTCAGCAAAGCCTCACGTTCATGGCCACACAGACATGGTTGAAAGCACATTGAAAGCCCTGTTTCAGCCTCCACTGCCAGGGCTTCAATGATTCCTTGAGTGGGCCATCCTGCAGTGCTTTCTTTCAGTCACATAAGCTGAATCCAAAGCTGACTTGCCTCCACTGCTGTCACTACAATGCATCATCTTCTGCAACTTCCAGTGTCGCTAGAGCAAAGGCCTATTCGCAGCCCACCCACATCTTTGAGATAGAGGGCATACAGAGAAGACCGCGTTCTACTGCAATGTTTGCTGTTTTCCTTATCACATAGGAGCAAATTGCGTGCAAAATGAAAGCAGCCTCGTATTCCCTCATGGCATGTCTCCTCAGTGCACGGTGGATTGTTTCTGTGGCAGAGTTTGTCATGAGGCTCTCCTGCAGCAGTTTCTGACACTTTACAACAAAGGCGTCTTCAGGGCCTTGCTAGTGAAGAGATGAGGTGGCTCTCTGCGCCCTCAGGAAACAAGGCCCTCCTGGAGTATTACAAACCTGTGGAGAAAACCGCCAACAACGAGAGGCTGTCTTCTGTGCACTTGAATGCAGAAGTCCCTCAACACACAGCACATCACACCGAGAACATAACTGCCCACCATACACATGAACCACGGTTCTCAGAGTGAACACAACACACCCAGTGAGGCACACTGACCAAGCTTGACCACACACAGTACACACATCACAAATTACACTCCTTACTCAAAGAGCCAGCCACACACACAACCTGTCAAACACAACCGCGAACATAGAAACCAACATGCAAAACACACACCGTCGACAACAGAAAGAACACAAAAATTATGCAACACACATTTCACACACTACACACATCACTCCAAACACACATAAAACAGACAGCACACACAGCCTCACAGAATGCACAATGCCAAACACACAACATATACACAAAGATATCAGTCCTAACACACAGTGTCTCACTCAACAAGCAAAACACACAGACCACAGAACACACAGAGTAGAATACACACAACACAAACACAACTCACAGAACCACACATCACACGACACACACAAGCATCCCGCACAGAAAGTATCACAACTCATAACACACACAACACTCCCAAATCCATAGGCAAAACACATATAACCAACAAAGACAAGTAGCACACATTTCACACACTACCCACTGCACACACAATCGCGCACAGACACACCACACATACATCCTCACACAGGAGCACAACGCACTACACACACGCAACACAGAAACACGCAACACAACAGACACAATAAACACACCACACCCTTGAAGGCACATAAGTACTGCTCACAATGCACACGAAAACCATTGCACAGACCACATACTGTATGCAAGAGATGTACAAAACAAGCACAGCCACACACAGTCAACACATCTTACATCATGTGCATAACTCAAACAGCCAAACACACACACAGCCTCTCTCACACAACACACAAAACACAACCACACACACAAAACTGACACAACACATACAAATGCACACAAAACTGACGAAACGCGTGCAACACACATAGCACACTGCACACAACACGCACAACCACAATCTAATCATAGAGAACACATGCATCCCCACGCGCACACAGCACGAACGAAAACACACCCACACACAACATACACATGCACACAACACACCCAACACAAGGCGAACCCATCATTACACACAATGCTGAAATGACACAGCCCACGCCACATCTACCCAGTATGTCACACGCAGAAAGCCTAAAGGCAGCACTCACACCACCCAGAACACAGCACATAACAACAAACAAGAGAATTTATAAGACTCGGAAACCACATTGCGAGCTGAATTTGTTGTATGCGGGTATTTTCCTGACAGCCAGGCTTCCTCAGCAAAACCTCACGTTAATGGCCTCACAAATGAGCTCCCGACACTCAGCAAAAGATATCTCTACAGAGCAGACTTCACTCATGCGCTTAGAGTGCAGTCACACAGGACTGACACGGAAAACACATTGCCTGCTGAAATCGTTGTATGCGGGTATTTTCCTGATGGCCAGTCTTCCTCAGCAAAACCTCACGTTAATGGCCACACAAATGAGCACCCAACACCTAGCAAAAGAGAGCTCTACGCAGCAGACCCCTTTCAGGCGCTTAGAGAGCGGGCACACATTCCAGACACGGAAACCACATTGCGAGCTGAATTCGGTGTATGCGGGCATTTTCCTGATGGCCAGGCTTCGTCAACAAAGCCTCACGTTAATGTTCACCTAAATGAGCACACGACACTCAGCAAAAGAGAGCTGTACACAGAAATCCTCTTTCCGGCGCTTAGAGAGCAGGCACACATTACAGACACAGAAACCACAATGCGAGCTGAATTCGTTGTATGCGGGCATTTTCCTGATGGCCAGGCTTCGTCAACAAAGCCTCACGTTAATGTTCACCGAAATGAGCACACGACACTCAGCAAAAGAGAGCTCTACACAGAAATCCTCTTTCAGGTGCTTAGAGTGCAGGCACACAGGACAGACACGGAAACCACATTGCAAGTTCAATTCGTTGTATGCGGGTATTTTCCTGATGGCCAGGCTTCCTCAGCAAAGCCTCACGTTCATGGCCACACAGACATGGTTGAAAGCACATTGAAAGCCCTGTTTCAGCCTCCACTGCCAGGGCTTCAATGATTCCTTGAGTGGGCCATCCTGCAGTGCTTTCTTTCAGTCACATAAGCTGAATCCAAAGCTGACTTGCCTCCACTGCTGTCACTACAATGCATCATCTTCTGCAACTTCCAGTGTCGCTAGAGCAAAGGCCTATTCGCAGCCCACCCACATCTTTGAGATAGAGGGCATACAGAGAAGACCGCGTTCTACTGCAATGTTTGCTGTTTTCCTTATCACATAGGAGCAAATTGCGTGCAAAATGAAAGCAGCCTCGTATTCCCTCATGGAGTGTCTCCTCAGTGCACGGTGGATTGTTTCTGCGGCAGAGTTTGTCATGAGGCTCTCCTGCAGCAGTTTCTGACACTTTACAACAAAGGCGTCTTCAGGGCCTTGCTAGTGAAGAGATGAGGTGGCTCTCTGCGCCCTCAGGAAACAAGGCCCTCCTGGAGTATTACAAACCTGTGGAGAAAACCGCCAACAACGAGAGGCTGTCTTCTGTGCACTTGAATGCAGAAGTCCCTCAACACACAGCACATCACACCGAGAACATAACTGCCCACCATACACATGAACCACGGTTCTCAGAGTGAACACAACACACCCAGTGAGGCACACTGACCAAGCTTGACCACACACAGTACACACATCACAAATTACACTCCTTACTCAAAGAGCCAGCCACACACACAACCTGTCAAACACAACCGCGAACATAGAAACCAACATGCAAAACACACACCGTCGACAACAGTAAGAACACAAAAATTATGCAACACACATTTCACACACTACACACATCACTCCAAACACACATAAAACAGACAGCACACACAGCCTCACAGAATGCACAATGCCAAACACACAACATATACACAAAGATATCAGTCCTAACACACAGTGTCTCACTCAACAAGCAAAACACACAGACCACAGAACACACAGAGTAGAATACACACAACACAAACACAACTCACAGAACCACACATCACACGACACACACAAGCATCCCGCACAGAAAGTATCACAACTCATAACACACACAACACTCCCAAATCCATAGGCAAAACACATATAACCAACAAAGACAAGTAGCACACATTTCACACACTACCCACTGCACACACAATCGCGCACAGACACACCACACATACATCCTCACACAGGAGCACAACGCACTACACACACGCAACACAGAAACACGCAACACAACAGACACAATAAACACACCACACCCTTGAAGGCACATAAGTACTGCTCACAATGCACACGAAAACCATTGCACAGACCACATACTGTATGCAAGAGATGTACAAAACAAGCACAGCCACACACAGTCAACACATCTTACATCATGTGCATAACTCAAACAGCCAAACACACACACAGCCTCTCTCACACAACACACAAAACACAACCACACACACAAAACTGACACAACACATACAAATGCACACAAAACTGACGAAACGCGTGCAACACACATAGCACACTGCACACAACACGCACAACCACAATCTAATCATAGAGAACACATGCATCCCCACGCGCACACAGCACGAACGAAAACACACCCACACACAACATACACATGCACACAACACACCCAACACAAGGCGAACCCATCATTACACACAATGCTGAAATGACACAGCCCACGCCACATCTACCCAGTATGTCACACGCAGAAAGCCTAAAGGCAGCACTCACACCACCCAGAACACAGCACATAACAACAAACAAGAGAATTTATAAGACTCGGAAACCACATTGCGAGCTGAATTTGTTGTATGCGGGTATTTTCCTGACAGCCAGGCTTCCTCAGCAAAACCTCACGTTAATGGCCTCACAAATGAGCTCCCGACACTCAGCAAAAGATATCTCTACAGAGCAGACTTCACTCATGCGCTTAGAGTGCAGTCACACAGGACTGACACGGAAAACACATTGCCTGCTGAAATCGTTGTATGCGGGTATTTTCCTGATGGCCAGTCTTCCTCAGCAAAACCTCACGTTAATGGCCACACAAATGAGCACCCAACACCTAGCAAAAGAGAGCTCTACGCAGCAGACCCCTTTCAGGCGCTTAGAGAGCGGGCACACATTCCAGACACGGAAACCACATTGCGAGCTGAATTCGGTGTATGCGGGCATTTTCCTGATGGCCAGGCTTCGTCAACAAAGCCTCACGTTAATGTTCACCTAAATGAGCACACGACACTCAGCAAAAGAGAGCTGTACACAGAAATCCTCTTTCCGGCGCTTAGAGAGCAGGCACACATTACAGACACAGAAACCACAATGCGAGCTGAATTCGTTGTATGCGGGCATTTTCCTGATGGCCAGGCTTCGTCAACAAAGCCTCACGTTAATGTTCACCGAAATGAGCACACGACACTCAGCAAAAGAGAGCTCTACACAGAAATCCTCTTTCAGGTGCTTAGAGTGCAGGCACACAGGACAGACACGGAAACCACATTGCAAGTTCAATTCGTTGTATGCGGGTATTTTCCTGATGGCCAGGCTTCCTCAGCAAAGCCTCACGTTCATGGCCACACAGACATGGTTGAAAGCACATTGAAAGCCCTGTTTCAGCCTCCACTGCCAGGGCTTCAATGATTCCTTGAGTGGGCCATCCTGCAGTGCTTTCTTTCAGTCACATAAGCTGAATCCAAAGCTGACTTGCCTCCACTGCTGTCACTACAATGCATCATCTTCTGCAACTTCCAGTGTCGCTAGAGCAAAGGCCTATTCGCAGCCCACCCACATCTTTGAGATAGAGGGCATACAGAGAAGACCGCGTTCTACTGCAATGTTTGCTGTTTTCCTTATCACATAGGAGCAAATTGCGTGCAAAATGAAAGCAGCCTCGTATTCCCTCATGGCATGTCTCCTCAGTGCACGGTGGATTGTTTCTGCGGCAGAGTTTGTCATGAGGCTCTCCTGCAGCAGTTTCTGACACTTTACAACAAAGGCGTCTTCAGGGCCTTGCTAGTGAAGAGATGAGGTGGCTCTCTGCGCCCTCAGGAAACAAGGCCCTCCTGGAGTATTACAAACCTGTGGAGAAAACCGCCAACAACGAGAGGCTGTCTTCTGTGCACTTGAATGCAGAAGTCCCTCAACACACAGCACATCACACCGAGAACATAACTGCCCACCATACACATGAACCACGGTTCTCAGAGTGAACACAACACACCCAGTGAGGCACACTGACCAAGCTTGACCACACACAGTACACACATCACAAATTACACTCCTTACTCAAAGAGCCAGCCACACACACAACCTGTCAAACACAACCGCGAACATAGAAACCAACATGCAAAACACACACCCTCGACAACAGAAAAAACACAAAAATTATGCAACACACATTTCACACACTACACACATCACTCCAAACACACATAAAACAGACAGCACACACAGCCTCACAGAATGCACAATGCCAAACACACAACATATACACAAAGATATCAGTCCTAACACACAGTGTCTCACTCAACAAGCAAAACACACAGACCACAGAACACACAGAGTAGAATACACACAACACAAACACAACTCACAGAACCACACATCACACGACACACACAAGCATCCCGCACAGAAAGTATCACAACTCATAACACACACAACACTCCCAAATCCATAGGCAAAACACATATAACCAACAAAGACAAGTAGCACACATTTCACACACTACCCACTGCACACACAATCGCGCACAGACACACCACACATACATCCTCACACAGGAGCACAACGCACTACACACACGCAACACAGAAACACGCAACACAACAGACACAATAAACACACCACACCCTTGAAGGCACATAAGTACTGCTCACAATGCACACGAAAACCATTGCACAGACCACATACTGTATGCAAGAGATGTACAAAACAAGCACAGCCACACACAGTCAACACATCTTACATCATGTGCATAACTCAAACAGCCAAACACACACACAGCCTCTCTCACACAACACACAAAACACAACCACACACACAAAACTGACACAACACATACAAATGCACACAAAACTGACGAAACGCGTGCAACACACATAGCACACTGCACACAACACGCACAACCACAATCTAATCATAGAGAACACATGCATCCCCACGCGCACACAGCACGAACGAAAACACACCCACACACAACATACACATGCACACAACACACCCAACACAAGGCGAACCCATCATTACACACAATGCTGAAATGACACAGCCCACGCCACATCTACCCAGTATGTCACACGCAGAAAGCCTAAAGGCAGCACTCACACCACCCAGAACACAGCACATAACAACAAACAAGAGAATTTATAAGACTCGGAAACCACATTGCGAGCTGAATTTGTTGTATGCGGGTATTTTCCTGACAGCCAGGCTTCCTCAGCAAAACCTCACGTTAATGGCCTCACAAATGAGCTCCCGACACTCAGCAAAAGATATCTCTACAGAGCAGACTTCACTCATGCGCTTAGAGTGCAGTCACACAGGACTGACACGGAAAACACATTGCCTGCTGAAATCGTTGTATGCGGGTATTTTCCTGATGGCCAGTCTTCCTCAGCAAAACCTCACGTTAATGGCCACACAAATGAGCACCCAACACCTAGCAAAAGAGAGCTCTACGCAGCAGACCCCTTTCAGGCGCTTAGAGAGCGGGCACACATTCCAGACACGGAAACCACATTGCGAGCTGAATTCGGTGTATGCGGGCATTTTCCTGATGGCCAGGCTTCGTCAACAAAGCCTCACGTTAAGGTTCACCTAAATGAGCACACGACACTCAGCAAAAGAGAGCTGTACACAGAAATCCTCTTTCCGGCGCTTAGAGAGCAGGCACACATTACAGACACAGAAACCACAATGCGAGCTGAATTCGTTGTATGCGGGCATTTTCCTGATGGCCAGGCTTCGTCAACAAAGCCTCACGTTAATGTTCACCGAAATGAGCACACGACACTCAGCAAAAGAGAGCTCTACACAGAAATCCTCTTTCAGGTGCTTAGAGTGCAGGCACACAGGACAGACACGGAAACCACATTGCAAGTTCAATTCGTTGTATGCGGGTATTTTCCTGATGGCCAGGCTTCCTCAGCAAAGCCTCACGTTCATGGCCACACAGACATGGTTGAAAGCACATTGAAAGCCCTGTTTCAGCCTCCACTGCCAGGGCTTCAATGATTCCTTGAGTGGGCCATCCTGCAGTGCTTTCTTTCAGTCACATAAGCTGAATCCAAAGCTGACTTGCCTCCACTGCTGTCACTACAATGCATCATCTTCTGCAACTTCCAGTGTCGCTAGAGCAAAGGCCTATTCGCAGCCCACCCACATCTTTGAGATAGAGGGCTTACAGAGAAGACCGCGTTCTACTGCAATGTTTGCTGTTTTCCTTATCACATAGGAGCAAATTGCGTGCAAAATGAAAGCAGCCTCGTATTCCCTCATGGAGTGTCTCCTCAGTGCATGGTGGATTGTTTCTGCGGCAGAGTTTGTCATGAGGCTCTCCTGCAGCAGTTTCTGACACTTTACAACAAAGGCGTCTTCAGGGCCTTGCTAGTGAAGAGATGAGGTGGCTCTCTGCGCCCTCAGGAAACAAGGCCCTCCTGGAGTATTACAAACCTGTGGAGAAAACCGCCAACAACGAGAGGCTGTCTTCTGTGCACTTGAATGCAGAAGTCCCTCAACACACAGCACATCACACCGAGAACATAACTGCCCACCATACACATGAACCACGGTTCTCAGAGTGAACACAACACACCCAGTGAGGCACACTGACCAAGCTTGACCACACACAGTACACACATCACAAATTACACTCCTTACTCAAAGAGCCAGCCACACACACAACCTGTCAAACACAACCGCGAACATAGAAACCAACATGCAAAACACACACCGTCGACAACAGAAAGTACACAAAAATTATGCAACACACATTTCACACACCACACACATCACTCCAACCACACATAAAACAGACAGCACACACAGCCTCACAGAATGCACAATGCCAAACACACAACATATACACAAAGATATCAGTCCTAACACACAGTGTCTCACTCAACAAGCAAAACACACAGACCACAGAACACACAGAGTAGAATACACACAACACAAACACAACTCACAGAACCACACATCACACGACACACACAAGCATCCGGCACAGAAAGTATCACAACTCATAACACACACAACACTCCCAAATCCATAGGCAAAACACATATAACCAACAAAGACAAGTAGCACACATTTCACACACTACCCACTGCACACACAATCGCGCACAGACACACCACACATACATCCTCACACAGGAGCACAACGCACTACACACACGCAACACAGAAACACGCAACACAACAGACACAATAAACACACCACACCCTTGAAGGCACATAAGTACTGCTCACAATGCACACGAAAACCATTGCACAGACCACATACTGTATGCAAGAGATGTACAAAACAAGCACAGCCACACACAGTCAACACATCTTACATCATGTGCATAACTCAAACAGCCAAACACACACACAGCCTCTCTCACACAACACACAAAACACAACCACACACACAAAACTGACACAACACATACAAATGCACACAAAACTGACGAAACGCGTGCAACACACATAGCACACTGCACACAACACGCACAACCACAATCTAATCATAGAGAACACATGCATCCCCACGCGCACACAGCACGAACGAAAACACACCCACACACAACATACACATGCACACAACACACCCAACACAAGGCGAACCCATCATTACACACAATGCTGAAATGACACAGCCCACGCCACATCTACCCAGTATGTCACACGCAGAAAGCCTAAAGGCAGCACTCACACCACCCAGAACACAGCACATAACAACAAACAAGAGAATTTATAAGACTCGGAAACCACATTGCGAGCTGAATTTGTTGTATGCGGGTATTTTCCTGACAGCCAGGCTTCCTCAGCAAAACCTCACGTTAATGGCCTCACAAATGAGCTCCCGACACTCAGCAAAAGATATCTCTACAGAGCAGACTTCACTCATGCGCTTAGAGTGCAGTCACACAGGACTGACACGGAAAACACATTGCCTGCTGAAATCGTTGTATGCGGGTATTTTCCTGATGGCCAGTCTTCCTCAGCAAAACCTCACGTTAATGGCCACACAAATGAGCACCCAACACCTAGCAAAAGAGAGCTCTACGCAGCAGACCCCTTTCAGGCGCTTAGAGAGCGGGCACACATTCCAGACACGGAAACCACATTGCGAGCTGAATTCGGTGTATGCGGGCATTTTCCTGATGGCCAGGCTTCGTCAACAAAGCCTCACGTTAAGGTTCACCTAAATGAGCACACGACACTCAGCAAAAGAGAGCTGTACACAGAAATCCTCTTTCCGGCGCTTAGAGAGCAGGCACACATTACAGACACAGAAACCACAATGCGAGCTGAATTCGTTGTATGCGGGCATTTTCCTGATGGCCAGGCTTCGTCAACAAAGCCTCACGTTAATGTTCACCGAAATGAGCACACGACACTCAGCAAAAGAGAGCTCTACACAGAAATCCTCTTTCAGGTGCTTAGAGTGCAGGCACACAGGACAGACACGGAAACCACATTGCAAGTTCAATTCGTTGTATGCGGGTATTTTCCTGATGGCCAGGCTTCCTCAGCAAAGCCTCACGTTCATGGCCACACAGACATGGTTGAAAGCACATTGAAAGCCCTGTTTCAGCCTCCACTGCCAGGGCTTCAATGATTCCTTGAGTGGGCCATCCTGCAGTGCTTTCTTTCAGTCACATAAGCTGAATCCAAAGCTGACTTGCCTCCACTGCTGTCACTACAATGCATCATCTTCTGCAACTTCCAGTGTCGCTAGAGCAAAGGCCTATTCGCAGCCCACCCACATCTTTGAGATAGAGGGCTTACAGAGAAGACCGCGTTCTACTGCAATGTTTGCTGTTTTCCTTATCACATAGGAGCAAATTGCGTGCAAAATGAAAGCAGCCTCGTATTCCCTCATGGAGTGTCTCCTCAGTGCATGGTGGATTGTTTCTGCGGCAGAGTTTGTCATGAGGCTCTCCTGCAGCAGTTTCTGACACTTTACAACAAAGGCGTCTTCAGGGCCTTGCTAGTGAAGAGATGAGGTGGCTCTCTGCGCCCTCAGGAAACAAGGCCCTCCTGGAGTATTACAAACCTGTGGAGAAAACCGCCAACAACGAGAGGCTGTCTTCTGTGCACTTGAATGCAGAAGTCCCTCAACACACAGCACATCACACCGAGAACATAACTGCCCACCATACACATGAACCACGGTTCTCAGAGTGAACACAACACACCCAGTGAGGCACACTGACCAAGCTTGACCACACACAGTACACACATCACAAATTACACTCCTTACTCAAAGAGCCAGCCACACACACAACCTGTCAAACACAACCGCGAACATAGAAACCAACATGCAAAACACACACCGTCGACAACAGAAAGAACACAAAAATTATGCAACACACATTTCACACACTACACACATCACTCCAAACACACATAAAACAGACAGCACACACAGCCTCACAGAATGCACAATGCCAAACACACAACATATACACAAAGATATCAGTCCTAACACACAGTGTCTCACTCAACAAGCAAAACACACAGACCACAGAACACACAGAGTAGAATACACACAACACAAACACAACTCACAGAACCACACATCACACGACACACACAAGCATCCGGCACAGAAAGTATCACAACTCATAACACACACAACACTCCCAAATCCATAGGCAAAACACATATAACCAACAAAGACAAGTAGCACACATTTCACACACTACCCACTGCACACACAATCGCGCACAGACACACCACACATACATCCTCACACAGGAGCACAACGCACTACACACACGCAACACAGAAACACGCAACACAACAGACACAATAAACACACCACACCCTTGAAGGCACATAAGTACTGCTCACAATGCACACGAAAACCATTGCACAGACCACATACTGTATGCAAGAGATGTACAAAACAAGCACAGCCACACACAGTCAACACATCTTACATCATGTGCATAACTCCAACAGCCAGACACACACACAGCCTCTCTCACACAACACACAAAACACAACCACACACACAAAACTGACACAACACATACAAATGCACACAAAACTGACGAAACGCGTGCAACACACATAGCACACTGCACACAACACGCACAACCACAATCTAATCATAGAGAACACATGCATCCCCACGCGCACACAGCACGAACGAAAACACACCCACACACAACATACACATGCACACAACACACCCAACACAAGGCGAACCCATCATTACACACAATGCTGAAATGACACAGCCCACGCCACATCTACCCAGTATGTCACACGCAGAAAGCCTAAAGGCAGCACTCACACCACCCAGAACACAGCACATAACAACAAACAAGAGAATTTATAAGACTCGGAAACCACATTGCGAGCTGAATTTGTTGTATGCGGGTATTTTCCTGACAGCCAGGCTTCCTCAGCAAAACCTCACGTTAATGGCCTCACAAATGAGCTCCCGACACTCAGCAAAAGATATCTCTACAGAGCAGACTTCACTCATGCGCTTAGAGTGCAGTCACACAGGACTGACACGGAAAACACATTGCCTGCTGAAATCGTTGTATGCGGGTATTTTCCTGATGGCCAGTCTTCCTCAGCAAAACCTCACGTTAATGGCCACACAAATGAGCACCCAACACCTAGCAAAAGAGAGCTCTACGCAGCAGACCCCTTTCAGGCGCTTAGAGAGCGGGCACACATTCCAGACACGGAAACCACATTGCGAGCTGAATTCGGTGTATGCGGGCATTTTCCTGATGGCCAGGCTTCGTCAACAAAGCCTCACGTTAAGGTTCACCTAAATGAGCACACGACACTCAGCAAAAGAGAGCTGTACACAGAAATCCTCTTTCCGGCGCTTAGAGAGCAGGCACACATTACAGACACAGAAACCACAATGCGAGCTGAATTCGTTGTATGCGGGCATTTTCCTGATGGCCAGGCTTCGTCAACAAAGCCTCACGTTAATGTTCACCGAAATGAGCACACGACACTCAGCAAAAGAGAGCTCTACACAGAAATCCTCTTTCAGGTGCTTAGAGTGCAGGCACACAGGACAGACACGGAAACCACATTGCAAGTTCAATTCGTTGTATGCGGGTATTTTCCTGATGGCCAGGCTTCCTCAGCAAAGCCTCACGTTCATGGCCACACAGACATGGTTGAAAGCACATTGAAAGCCCTGTTTCAGCCTCCACTGCCAGGGCTTCAATGATTCCTTGAGTGGGCCATCCTGCAGTGCTTTCTTTCAGTCACATAAGCTGAATCCAAAGCTGACTTGCCTCCACTGCTGTCACTACAATGCATCATCTTCTGCAACTTCCAGTGTCGCTAGAGCAAAGGCCTATTCGCAGCCCACCCACATCTTTGAGATAGAGGGCTTACAGAGAAGACCGCGTTCTACTGCAATGTTTGCTGTTTTCCTTATCACATAGGAGCAAATTGCGTGCAAAATGAAAGCAGCCTCGTATTCCCTCATGGAGTGTCTCCTCAGTGCATGGTGGATTGTTTCTGCGGCAGAGTTTGTCATGAGGCTCTCCTGCAGCAGTTTCTGACACTTTACAACAAAGGCGTCTTCAGGGCCTTGCTAGTGAAGAGATGAGGTGGCTCTCTGCGCCCTCAGGAAACAAGGCCCTCCTGGAGTATTACAAACCTGTGGAGAAAACCGCCAACAACGAGAGGCTGTCTTCTGTGCACTTGAATGCAGAAGTCCCTCAACACACAGCACATCACACCGAGAACATAACTGCCCACCATACACATGAACCACGGTTCTCAGAGTGAACACAACACACCCAGTGAGGCACACTGACCAAGCTTGACCACACACAGTACACACATCACAAATTACACTCCTTACTCAAAGAGCCAGCCACACACACAACCTGTCAAACACAACCGCGAACATAGAAACCAACATGCAAAACACACACCGTCGACAACAGAAAGAACACAAAAATTATGCAACACACATTTCACACACTACACACATCACTCCAAACACACATAAAACAGACAACACACACAGCCTCACAGAATGCACAATGCCAAACACACAACATATACACAAAGATATCAGTCCTAACACACAGTGTCTCACTCAACAAGCAAAACACACAGACCACAGAACACACAGAGTAGAATACACACAACACAAACACAACTCACAGAACCACACATCACACGACACACACAAGCATCCGGCACAGAAAGTATCACAACTCATAACACACACAACACTCCCAAATCCATAGGCAAAACACATATAACCAACAAAGACAAGTAGCACACATTTCACACACTACCCACTGCACACACAATCGCGCACAGACACACCACACATACATCCTCACACAGGAGCACAACGCACTACACACACGCAACACAGAAACACGCAACACAACAGACACAATAAACACACCACACCCTTGAAGGCACATAAGTACTGCTCACAATGCACACGAAAACCATTGCACAGACCACATACTGTATGCAAGAGATGTACAAAACAAGCACAGCCACACACAGTCAACACATCTTACATCATGTGCATAACTCAAACAGCCAAACACACACACAGCCTCTCTCACACAACACACAAAACACAACCACACACACAAAACTGACACAACACATACAAATGCACACAAAACTGACGAAACGCGTGCAACACACATAGCACACTGCACACAACACGCACAACCACAATCTAATCATAGAGAACACATGCATCCCCACGCGCACACAGCACGAACGAAAACACACCCACACACAACATACACATGCACACAACACACCCAACACAAGGCGAACCCATCATTACACACAATGCTGAAATGACACAGCCCACGCCACATCTACCCAGTATGTCACACGCAGAAAGCCTAAAGGCAGCACTCACACCACCCAGAACACAGCACATAACAACAAACAAGAGAATTTATAAGACTCGGAAACCACATTGCGAGCTGAATTTGTTGTATGCGGGTATTTTCCTGACAGCCAGGCTTCCTCAGCAAAACCTCACGTTAATGGCCTCACAAATGAGCTCCCGACACTCAGCAAAAGATATCTCTACAGAGCAGACTTCACTCATGCGCTTAGAGTGCAGTCACACAGGACTGACACGGAAAACACATTGCCTGCTGAAATCGTTGTATGCGGGTATTTTCCTGATGGCCAGTCTTCCTCAGCAAAACCTCACGTTAATGGCCACACAAATGAGCACCCAACACCTAGCAAAAGAGAGCTCTACGCAGCAGACCCCTTTCAGGCGCTTAGAGAGCGGGCACACATTCCAGACACGGAAACCACATTGCGAGCTGAATTCGGTGTATGCGGGCATTTTCCTGATGGCCAGGCTTCGTCAACAAAGCCTCACGTTAAGGTTCACCTAAATGAGCACACGACACTCAGCAAAAGAGAGCTGTACACAGAAATCCTCTTTCCGGCGCTTAGAGAGCAGGCACACATTACAGACACAGAAACCACAATGCGAGCTGAATTCGTTGTATGCGGGCATTTTCCTGATGGCCAGGCTTCGTCAACAAAGCCTCACGTTAATGTTCACCGAAATGAGCACACGACACTCAGCAAAAGAGAGCTCTACACAGAAATCCTCTTTCAGGTGCTTAGAGTGCAGGCACACAGGACAGACACGGAAACCACATTGCAAGTTCAATTCGTTGTATGCGGGTATTTTCCTGATGGCCAGGCTTCCTCAGCAAAGCCTCACGTTCATGGCCACACAGACATGGTTGAAAGCACATTGAAAGCCCTGTTTCAGCCTCCACTGCCAGGGCTTCAATGATTCCTTGAGTGGGCCATCCTGCAGTGCTTTCTTTCAGTCACATAAGCTGAATCCAAAGCTGACTTGCCTCCACTGCTGTCACTACAATGCATCATCTTCTGCAACTTCCAGTGTCGCTAGAGCAAAGGCCTATTCGCAGCCCACCCACATCTTTGAGATAGAGGGCTTACAGAGAAGACCGCGTTCTACTGCAATGTTTGCTGTTTTCCTTATCACATAGGAGCAAATTGCGTGCAAAATGAAAGCAGCCTCGTATTCCCTCATGGAGTGTCTCCTCAGTGCATGGTGGATTGTTTCTGCGGCAGAGTTTGTCATGAGGCTCTCCTGCAGCAGTTTCTGACACTTTACAACAAAGGCGTCTTCAGGGCCTTGCTAGTGAAGAGATGAGGTGGCTCTCTGCGCCCTCAGGAAACAAGGCCCTCCTGGAGTATTACAAACCTGTGGAGAAAACCGCCAACAACGAGAGGCTGTCTTCTGTGCACTTGAATGCAGAAGTCCCTCAACACACAGCACATCACACCGAGAACATAACTGCCCACCATACACATGAACCACGGTTCTCAGAGTGAACACAACACACCCAGTGAGGCACACTGACCAAGCTTGACCACACACAGTACACACATCACAAATTACACTCCTTACTCAAAGAGCCAGCCACACACACAACCTGTCAAACACAACCGCGAACATAGAAACCAACATGCAAAACACACACCGTCGACAACAGAAAGAACACAAAAATTATGCAACACACATTTCACACACTACACACATCACTCCAAACACACATAAAACAGACAGCACACACAGCCTCACAGAATGCACAATGCCAAACACACAACATATACACAAAGATATCAGTCCTAACACACAGTGTCTCACTCAACAAGCAAAACACACAGACCACAGAACACACAGAGTAGAATACACACAACACAAACACAACTCACAGAACCACACATCACACGACACACACAAGCATCCGGCACAGAAAGTATCACAACTCATAACACACACAACACTCCCAAATCCATAGGCAAAACACATATAACCAACAAAGACAAGTAGCACACATTTCACACACTACCCACTGCACACACAATCGCGCACAGACACACCACACATACATCCTCACACAGGAGCACAACGCACTACACACACGCAACACAGAAACACGCAACACAACAGACACAATAAACACACCACACCCTTGAAGGCACATAAGTACTGCTCACAATGCACACGAAAACCATTGCACAGACCACATACTGTATGCAAGAGATGTACAAAACAAGCACAGCCACACACAGTCAACACATCTTACATCATGTGCATAACTCAAACAGCCAAACACACACACAGCCTCTCTCACACAACACACAAAACACAACCACACACACAAAACTGACACAACACATACAAATGCACACAAAACTGACGAAACGCGTGCAACACACATAGCACACTGCACACAACACGCACAACCACAATCTAATCATAGAGAACACATGCATCCCCACGCGCACACAGCACGAACGAAAACACACCCACACACAACATACACATGCACACAACACACCCAACACAAGGCGAACCCATCATTACACACAATGCTGAAATGACACAGCCCACGCCACATCTACCCAGTATGTCACACGCAGAAAGCCTAAAGGCAGCACTCACACCACCCAGAACACAGCACATAACAACAAACAAGAGAATTTATAAGACTCGGAAACCACATTGCGAGCTGAATTTGTTGTATGCGGGTATTTTCCTGACAGCCAGGCTTCCTCAGCAAAACCTCACGTTAATGGCCTCACAAATGAGCTCCCGACACTCAGCAAAAGATATCTCTACAGAGCAGACTTCACTCATGCGCTTAGAGTGCAGTCACACAGGACTGACACGGAAAACACATTGCCTGCTGAAATCGTTGTATGCGGGTATTTTCCTGATGGCCAGTCTTCCTCAGCAAAACCTCACGTTAATGGCCACACAAATGAGCACCCAACACCTAGCAAAAGAGAGCTCTACGCAGCAGACCCCTTTCAGGCGCTTAGAGAGCGGGCACACATTCCAGACACGGAAACCACATTGCGAGCTGAATTCGGTGTATGCGGGCATTTTCCTGATGGCCAGGCTTCGTCAACAAAGCCTCACGTTAAGGTTCACCTAAATGAGCACACGACACTCAGCAAAAGAGAGCTGTACACAGAAATCCTCTTTCCGGCGCTTAGAGAGCAGGCACACATTACAGACACAGAAACCACAATGCGAGCTGAATTCGTTGTATGCGGGCATTTTCCTGATGGCCAGGCTTCGTCAACAAAGCCTCACGTTAATGTTCACCGAAATGAGCACACGACACTCAGCAAAAGAGAGCTCTACACAGAAATCCTCTTTCAGGTGCTTAGAGTGCAGGCACACAGGACAGACACGGAAACCACATTGCAAGTTCAATTCGTTGTATGCGGGTATTTTCCTGATGGCCAGGCTTCCTCAGCAAAGCCTCACGTTCATGGCCACACAGACATGGTTGAAAGCACATTGAAAGCCCTGTTTCAGCCTCCACTGCCAGGGCTTCAATGATTCCTTGAGTGGGCCATCCTGCAGTGCTTTCTTTCAGTCACATAAGCTGAATCCAAAGCTGACTTGCCTCCACTGCTGTCACTACAATGCATCATCTTCTGCAACTTCCAGTGTCGCTAGAGCAAAGGCCTATTCGCAGCCCACCCACATCTTTGAGATAGAGGGCTTACAGAGAAGACCGCGTTCTACTGCAATGTTTGCTGTTTTCCTTATCACATAGGAGCAAATTGCGTGCAAAATGAAAGCAGCCTCGTATTCCCTCATGGAGTGTCTCCTCAGTGCATGGTGGATTGTTTCTGCGGCAGAGTTTGTCATGAGGCTCTCCTGCAGCAGTTTCTGACACTTTACAACAAAGGCGTCTTCAGGGCCTTGCTAGTGAAGAGATGAGGTGGCTCTCTGCGCCCTCAGGAAACAAGGCCCTCCTGGAGTATTACAAACCTGTGGAGAAAACCGCCAACAACGAGAGGCTGTCTTCTGTGCACTTGAATGCAGAAGTCCCTCAACACACAGCACATCACACCGAGAACATAACTGCCCACCATACACATGAACCACGGTTCTCAGAGTGAACACAACACACCCAGTGAGGCACACTGACCAAGCTTGACCACACACAGTACACACATCACAAATTACACTCCTTACTCAAAGAGCCAGCCACACACACAACCTGTCAAACACAACCGCGAACATAGAAACCAACATGCAAAACACACACCGTCGACAACAGAAAGAACACAAAAATTATGCAACACACATTTCACACACTACACACATCACTCCAAACACACATAAAACAGACAGCACACACAGCCTCACAGAATGCACAATGCCAAACACACAACATATACACAAAGATATCAGTCCTAACACACAGTGTCTCACTCAACAAGCAAAACACACAGACCACAGAACACACAGAGTAGAATACACACAACACAAACACAACTCACAGAACCACACATCACACGACACACACAAGCATCCGGCACAGAAAGTATCACAACTCATAACACACACAACACTCCCAAATCCATAGGCAAAACACATATAACCAACAAAGACAAGTAGCACACATTTCACACACTACCCACTGCACACACAATCGCGCACAGACACACCACACATACATCCTCACACAGGAGCACAACGCACTACACACACGCAACACAGAAACACGCAACACAACAGACACAATAAACACACCACACCCTTGAAGGCACATAAGTACTGCTCACAATGCACACGAAAACCATTGCACAGACCACATACTGTATGCAAGAGATGTACAAAACAAGCACAGCCACACACAGTCAACACATCTTACATCATGTGCATAACTCCAACAGCCAGACACACACACAGCCTCTCTCACACAACACACAAAACACAACCACACACACAAAACTGACACAACACATACAAATGCACACAAAACTGACGAAACGCGTGCAACACACATAGCACACTGCACACAACACGCACAACCACAATCTAATCATAGAGAACACATGCATCCCCACGCGCACACAGCACGAACGAAAACACACCCACACACAACATACACATGCACACAACACACCCAACACAAGGCGAACCCATCATTACACACAATGCTGAAATGACACAGCCCACGCCACATCTACCCAGTATGTCACACGCAGAAAGCCTAAAGGCAGCACTCACACCACCCAGAACACAGCACATAACAACAAACAAGAGAATTTATAAGACTCGGAAACCACATTGCGAGCTGAATTTGTTGTATGCGGGTATTTTCCTGACAGCCAGGCTTCCTCAGCAAAACCTCACGTTAATGGCCTCACAAATGAGCTCCCGACACTCAGCAAAAGATATCTCTACAGAGCAGACTTCACTCATGCGCTTAGAGTGCAGTCACACAGGACTGACACGGAAAACACATTGCCTGCTGAAATCGTTGTATGCGGGTATTTTCCTGATGGCCAGTCTTCCTCAGCAAAACCTCACGTTAATGGCCACACAAATGAGCACCCAACACCTAGCAAAAGAGAGCTCTACGCAGCAGACCCCTTTCAGGCGCTTAGAGAGCGGGCACACATTCCAGACACGGAAACCACATTGCGAGCTGAATTCGGTGTATGCGGGCATTTTCCTGATGGCCAGGCTTCGTCAACAAAGCCTCACGTTAAGGTTCACCTAAATGAGCACACGACACTCAGCAAAAGAGAGCTGTACACAGAAATCCTCTTTCCGGCGCTTAGAGAGCAGGCACACATTACAGACACAGAAACCACAATGCGAGCTGAATTCGTTGTATGCGGGCATTTTCCTGATGGCCAGGCTTCGTCAACAAAGCCTCACGTTAATGTTCACCTAAATGAGCACACGACACTCAGCAAAAGAGAGCTCTACACAGAAATCCTCTTTCAGGTGCTTAGAGTGCAGGCACACAGGACAGACACGGAAACCACATTGCAAGTTCAATTCGTTGTATGCGGGTATTTTCCTGATGGCCAGGCTTCCTCAGCAAAGCCTCACGTTCATGGCCACACAGACATGGTTGAAAGCACATTGAAAGCCCTGTTTCAGCCTCCACTGCCAGGGCTTCAATGATTCCTTGAGTGGGCCATCCTGCAGTGCTTTCTTTCAGTCACATAAGCTGAATCCAAAGCTGACTTGCCTCCACTGCTGTCACTACAATGCATCATCTTCTGCAACTTCCAGTGTCGCTAGAGCAAAGGCCTATTCGCAGCCCACCCACATCTTTGAGATAGAGGGCTTACAGAGAAGACCGCGTTCTACTGCAATGTTTGCTGTTTTCCTTATCACATAGGAGCAAATTGCGTGCAAAATGAAAGCAGCCTCGTATTCCCTCATGGAGTGTCTCCTCAGTGCATGGTGGATTGTTTCTGCGGCAGAGTTTGTCATGAGGCTCTCCTGCAGCAGTTTCTGACACTTTACAACAAAGGCGTCTTCAGGGCCTTGCTAGTGAAGAGATGAGGTGGCTCTCTGCGCCCTCAGGAAACAAGGCCCTCCTGGAGTATTACAAACCTGTGGAGAAAACCGCCAACAACGAGAGGCTGTCTTCTGTGCACTTGAATGCAGAAGTCCCTCAACACACAGCACATCACACCGAGAACATAACTGCCCACCATACACATGAACCA
Organism: Manis javanica; assembly: GCF_040802235.1. Classification (NCBI taxonomy): domain Eukaryota; kingdom Metazoa; phylum Chordata; class Mammalia; order Pholidota; family Manidae; genus Manis; species Manis javanica. The sequence continues at coordinate 217,525 of NW_027332180.1, read as the reverse complement.
CGGTTCTCAGAGTGAACACAACACACCCAGTGAGGCACACTGACCAAGCTTGACCACACACAGTACACACATCACAAATTACACTCCTTACTCAAAGAGCCAGCCACACACACAACCTGTCAAACACAACCGCGAACATAGAAACCAACATGCAAAACACACACCGTCGACAACAGAAAGAACACAAAAATTATGCAACACACATTTCACACACTACACACATCACTCCAAACACACATAAAACAGACAGCACACACAGCCTCACAGAATGCACAATGCCAAACACACAACATATACACAAAGATATCAGTCCTAACACACAGTGTCTCACTCAACAAGCAAAACACACAGACCACAGAACACACAGAGTAGAATACACACAACACAAACACAACTCACAGAACCACACATCACACGACACACACAAGCATCCGGCACAGAAAGTATCACAACTCATAACACACACAACACTCCCAAATCCATAGGCAAAACACATATAACCAACAAAGACAAGTAGCACACATTTCACACACTACCCACTGCACACACAATCGCGCACAGACACACCACACATACATCCTCACACAGGAGCACAACGCACTACACACACGCAACACAGAAACACGCAACACAACAGACACAATAAACACACCACACCCTTGAAGGCACATAAGTACTGCTCACAATGCACACGAAAACCATTGCACAGACCACATACTGTATGCAAGAGATGTACAAAACAAGCACAGCCACACACAGTCAACACATCTTACATCATGTGCATAACTCCAAACAGCCAGACTCACACATAGCCTCTCTCACACAACACACAAAACACAACCACACACACAAAACTGACACAACACATACAAATGCACACAAAACTGACGAAACGCGTGCAACACACATAGCACACTGCACACAACACGCACAACCACAATCTAATCATAGAGAACACATGCATCCCCACGCGCACACAGCACGAACGAAAACACACCCACACACAACATACACATGCACACAACACACCCAACACAAGGCGAACCCATCATTACACACAATGCTGAAATGACACAGCCCACGCCACATCTACCCAGTATGTCACACGCAGAAAGCCTAAAGGCAGCACTCACACCACCCAGAACACAGCACATAACAACAAACAAGAGAATTTATAAGACTCGGAAACCACATTGCGAGCTGAATTTGTTGTATGCGGGTATTTTCCTGACAGCCAGGCTTCCTCAGCAAAACCTCACGTTAATGGCCTCACAAATGAGCTCCCGACACTCAGCAAAAGATATCTCTACAGAGCAGACTTCACTCATGCGCTTAGAGTGCAGTCACACAGGACTGACACGGAAAACACATTGCCTGCTGAAATCGTTGTATGCGGGTATTTTCCTGATGGCCAGTCTTCCTCAGCAAAACCTCACGTTAATGGCCACACAAATGAGCACCCAACACCTAGCAAAAGAGAGCTCTACGCAGCAGACCCCTTTCAGGCGCTTAGAGAGCGGGCACACATTCCAGACACGGAAACCACATTGCGAGCTGAATTCGGTGTATGCGGGCATTTTCCTGATGGCCAGGCTTCGTCAACAAAGCCTCACGTTAATGTTCACCTAAATGAGCACACGACACTCAGCAAAAGAGAGCTGTACACAGAAATCCTCTTTCCGGCGCTTAGAGAGCAGGCACACATTACAGACACAGAAACCACAATGCGAGCTGAATTCGTTGTATGCGGGCATTTTCCTGATGGCCAGGCTTCGTCAACAAAGCCTCACGTTAATGTTCACCGAAATGAGCACACGACACTCAGCAAAAGAGAGCTCTACACAGAAATCCTCTTTCAGGTGCTTAGAGTGCAGGCACACAGGACAGACACGGAAACCACATTGCAAGTTCAATTCGTTGTATGCGGGTATTTTCCTGATGGCCAGGCTTCCTCAGCAAAGCCTCACGTTCATGGCCACACAGACATGGTTGAAAGCACATTGAAAGCCCTGTTTCAGCCTCCACTGCCAGGGCTTCAATGATTCCTTGAGTGGGCCATCCTGCAGTGCTTTCTTTCAGTCACATAAGCTGAATCCAAAGCTGACTTGCCTCCACTGCTGTCACTACAATGCATCATCTTCTGCAACTTCCAGTGTCGCTAGAGCAAAGGCCTATTCGCAGCCCACCCACATCTTTGAGATAGAGGGCTTACAGAGAAGACCGCGTTCTACTGCAATGTTTGCTGTTTTCCTTATCACATAGGAGCAAATTGCGTGCAAAATGAAAGCAGCCTCGTATTCCCTCATGGAGTGTCTCCTCAGTGCATGGTGGATTGTTTCTGCGGCAGAGTTTGTCATGAGGCTCTCCTGCAGCAGTTTCTGACACTTTACAACAAAGGCGTCTTCAGGGCCTTGCTAGTGAAGAGATGAGGTGGCTCTCTGCGCCCTCAGGAAACAAGGCCCTCCTGGAGTATTACAAACCTGTGGAGAAAACCGCCAACAACGAGAGGCTGTCTTCTGTGCACTTGAATGCAGAAGTCCCTCAACACACAGCACATCACACCGAGAACATAACTGCCCACCATACACATGAACCACGGTTCTCAGAGTGAACACAACACACCCAGTGAGGCACACTGACCAAGCTTGACCACACACAGTACACACATCACAAATTACACTCCTTACTCAAAGAGCCAGCCACACACACAACCTGTCAAACACAACCGCGAACATAGAAACCAACATGCAAAACACACACCGTCGACAACAGAAAGAACACAAAAATTATGCAACACACATTTCACACACTACACACATCACTCCAAACACACATAAAACAGACAGCACACACAGCCTCACAGAATGCACAATGCCAAACACACAACATATACACAAAGATATCAGTCCTAACACACAGTGTCTCACTCAACAAGCAAAACACACAGACCACAGAACACACAGAGTAGAATACACACAACACAAACACAACTCACAGAACCACACATCACACGACACACACAAGCATCCGGCACAGAAAGTATCACAACTCATAACACACACAACACTCCCAAATCCATAGGCAAAACACATATAACCAACAAAGACAAGTAGCACACATTTCACACACTACCCACTGCACACACAATCGCGCACAGACACACCACACATACATCCTCACACAGGAGCACAACGCACTACACACACGCAACACAGAAACACGCAACACAACAGACACAATAAACACACCACACCCTTGAAGGCACATAAGTACTGCTCACAATGCACACGAAAACCATTGCACAGACCACATACTGTATGCAAGAGATGTACAAAACAAGCACAGCCACACACAGTCAACACATCTTACATCATGTGCATAACTCCAACAGCCAGACACACACACAGCCTCTCTCACACAACACACAAAACACAACCACACACACAAAACTGACACAACACATACAAATGCACACAAAACTGACGAAACGCGTGCAACACACATAGCACACTGCACACAACACGCACAACCACAATCTAATCATAGAGAACACATGCATCCCCACGCGCACACAGCACGAACGAAAACACACCCACACACAACATACACATGCACACAACACACCCAACACAAGGCGAACCCATCATTACACACAATGCTGAAATGACACAGCCCACGCCACATCTACCCAGTATGTCACACGCAGAAAGCCTAAAGGCAGCACTCACACCACCCAGAACACAGCACATAACAACAAACAAGAGAATTTATAAGACTCGGAAACCACATTGCGAGCTGAATTTGTTGTATGCGGGTATTTTCCTGACAGCCAGGCTTCCTCAGCAAAACCTCACGTTAATGGCCTCACAAATGAGCTCCCGACACTCAGCAAAAGATATCTCTACAGAGCAGACTTCACTCATGCGCTTAGAGTGCAGTCACACAGGACTGACACGGAAAACACATTGCCTGCTGAAATCGTTGTATGCGGGTATTTTCCTGATGGCCAGTCTTCCTCAGCAAAACCTCACGTTAATGGCCACACAAATGAGCACCCAACACCTAGCAAAAGAGAGCTCTACGCAGCAGACCCCTTTCAGGCGCTTAGAGAGCGGGCACACATTCCAGACACGGAAACCACATTGCGAGCTGAATTCGGTGTATGCGGGCATTTTCCTGATGGCCAGGCTTCGTCAACAAAGCCTCACGTTAATGTTCACCTAAATGAGCACACGACACTCAGCAAAAGAGAGCTGTACACAGAAATCCTCTTTCCGGCGCTTAGAGAGCAGGCACACATTACAGACACAGAAACCACAATGCGAGCTGAATTCGTTGTATGCGGGCATTTTCCTGATGGCCAGGCTTCGTCAACAAAGCCTCACGTTAATGTTCACCGAAATGAGCACACGACACTCAGCAAAAGAGAGCTCTACACAGAAATCCTCTTTCAGGTGCTTAGAGTGCAGGCACACAGGACAGACACGGAAACCACATTGCAAGTTCAATTCGTTGTATGCGGGTATTTTCCTGATGGCCAGGCTTCCTCAGCAAAGCCTCACGTTCATGGCCACACAGACATGGTTGAAAGCACATTGAAAGCCCTGTTTCAGCCTCCACTGCCAGGGCTTCAATGATTCCTTGAGTGGGCCATCCTGCAGTGCTTTCTTTCAGTCACATAAGCTGAATCCAAAGCTGACTTGCCTCCACTGCTGTCACTACAATGCATCATCTTCTGCAACTTCCAGTGTCGCTAGAGCAAAGGCCTATTCGCAGCCCACCCACATCTTTGAGATAGAGGGCTTACAGAGAAGACCGCGTTCTACTGCAATGTTTGCTGTTTTCCTTATCACATAGGAGCAAATTGCGTGCAAAATGAAAGCAGCCTCGTATTCCCTCATGGAGTGTCTCCTCAGTGCATGGTGGATTGTTTCTGCGGCAGAGTTTGTCATGAGGCTCTCCTGCAGCAGTTTCTGACACTTTACAACAAAGGCGTCTTCAGGGCCTTGCTAGTGAAGAGATGAGGTGGCTCTCTGCGCCCTCAGGAAACAAGGCCCTCCTGGAGTATTACAAACCTGTGGAGAAAACCGCCAACAACGAGAGGCTGTCTTCTGTGCACTTGAATGCAGAAGTCCCTCAACACACAGCACATCACACCGAGAACATAACTGCCCACCATACACATGAACCACGGTTCTCAGAGTGAACACAACACACCCAGTGAGGCACACTGACCAAGCTTGACCACACACAGTACACACATCACAAATTACACTCCTTACTCAAAGAGCCAGCCACACACACAACCTGTCAAACACAACCGCGAACATAGAAACCAACATGCAAAACACACACCGTCGACAACAGAAAGAACACAAAAATTATGCAACACACATTTCACACACTACACACATCACTCCAAACACACATAAAACAGACAGCACACACAGCCTCACAGAATGCACAATGCCAAACACACAACATATACACAAAGATATCAGTCCTAACACACAGTGTCTCACTCAACAAGCAAAACACACAGACCACAGAACACACAGAGTAGAATACACACAACACAAACACAACTCACAGAACCACACATCACACGACACACACAAGCATCCGGCACAGAAAGTATCACAACTCATAACACACACAACACTCCCAAATCCATAGGCAAAACACATATAACCAACAAAGACAAGTAGCACACATTTCACACACTACCCACTGCACACACAATCGCGCACAGACACACCACACATACATCCTCACACAGGAGCACAACGCACTACACACACGCAACACAGAAACACGCAACACAACAGACACAATAAACACACCACACCCTTGAAGGCACATAAGTACTGCTCACAATGCACACGAAAACCATTGCACAGACCACATACTGTATGCAAGAGATGTACAAAACAAGCACAGCCACACACAGTCAACACATCTTACATCATGTGCATAACTCCAACAGCCAGACACACACACAGCCTCTCTCACACAACACACAAAACACAACCACACACACAAAACTGACACAACACATACAAATGCACACAAAACTGACGAAACGCGTGCAACACACATAGCACACTGCACACAACACGCACAACCACAATCTAATCATAGAGAACACATGCATCCCCACGCGCACACAGCACGAACGAAAACACACCCACACACAACATACACATGCACACAACACACCCAACACAAGGCGAACCCATCATTACACACAATGCTGAAATGACACAGCCCACGCCACATCTACCCAGTATGTCACACGCAGAAAGCCTAAAGGCAGCACTCACACCACCCAGAACACAGCACATAACAACAAACAAGAGAATTTATAAGACTCGGAAACCACATTGCGAGCTGAATTTGTTGTATGCGGGTATTTTCCTGACAGCCAGGCTTCCTCAGCAAAACCTCACGTTAATGGCCTCACAAATGAGCTCCCGACACTCAGCAAAAGATATCTCTACAGAGCAGACTTCACTCATGCGCTTAGAGTGCAGTCACACAGGACTGACACGGAAAACACATTGCCTGCTGAAATCGTTGTATGCGGGTATTTTCCTGATGGCCAGTCTTCCTCAGCAAAACCTCACGTTAATGGCCACACAAATGAGCACCCAACACCTAGCAAAAGAGAGCTCTACGCAGCAGACCCCTTTCAGGCGCTTAGAGAGCGGGCACACATTCCAGACACGGAAACCACATTGCGAGCTGAATTCGGTGTATGCGGGCATTTTCCTGATGGCCAGGCTTCGTCAACAAAGCCTCACGTTAAGGTTCACCTAAATGAGCACACGACACTCAGCAAAAGAGAGCTGTACACAGAAATCCTCTTTCCGGCGCTTAGAGAGCAGGCACACATTACAGACACAGAAACCACAATGCGAGCTGAATTCGTTGTATGCGGGCATTTTCCTGATGGCCAGGCTTCGTCAACAAAGCCTCACGTTAATGTTCACCGAAATGAGCACACGACACTCAGCAAAAGAGAGCTCTACACAGAAATCCTCTTTCAGGTGCTTAGAGTGCAGGCACACAGGACAGACACGGAAACCACATTGCAAGTTCAATTCGTTGTATGCGGGTATTTTCCTGATGGCCAGGCTTCCTCAGCAAAGCCTCACGTTCATGGCCACACAGACATGGTTGAAAGCACATTGAAAGCCCTGTTTCAGCCTCCACTGCCAGGGCTTCAATGATTCCTTGAGTGGGCCATCCTGCAGTGCTTTCTTTCAGTCACATAAGCTGAATCCAAAGCTGACTTGCCTCCACTGCTGTCACTACAATGCATCATCTTCTGCAACTTCCAGTGTCGCTAGAGCAAAGGCCTATTCGCAGCCCACCCACATCTTTGAGATAGAGGGCTTACAGAGAAGACCGCGTTCTACTGCAATGTTTGCTGTTTTCCTTATCACATAGGAGCAAATTGCGTGCAAAATGAAAGCAGCCTCGTATTCCCTCACGGAGTGTCTCCTCAGTGCATGGTGGATTGTTTCTGCGGCAGAGTTTGTCATGAGGCTCTCCTGCAGCAGTTTCTGACACTTTACAACAAAGGCGTCTTCAGGGCCTTGCTAGTGAAGAGATGAGGTGGCTCTCTGCGCCCTCAGGAAACAAGGCCCTCCTGGAGTATTACAAACCTGTGGAGAAAACCGCCAACAACGAGAGGCTGTCTTCTGTGCACTTGAATGCAGAAGTCCCTCAACACACAGCACATCACACCGAGAACATAACTGCCCACCATACACATGAACCACGGTTCTCAGAGTGAACACAACACACCCAGTGAGGCACACTGACCAAGCTTGACCACACACAGTACACACATCACAAATTACACTCCTTACTCAAAGAGCCAGCCACACACACAACCTGTCAAACACAACCGCGAACATAGAAACCAACATGCAAAACACACACCGTCGACAACAGAAAGAACACAAAAATTATGCAACACACATTTCACACACTACACACATCACTCCAAACACACATAAAACAGACAGCACACACAGCCTCACAGAATGCACAATGCCAAACACACAACATATACACAAAGATATCAGTCCTAACACACAGTGTCTCACTCAACAAGCAAAACACACAGACCACAGAACACACAGAGTAGAATACACACAACACAAACACAACTCACAGAACCACACATCACACGACACACACAAGCATCCGGCACAGAAAGTATCACAACTCATAACACACACAACACTCCCAAATCCATAGGCAAAACACATATAACCAACAAAGACAAGTAGCACACATTTCACACACTACCCACTGCACACACAATCGCGCACAGACACACCACACATACATCCTCACACAGGAGCACAACGCACTACACACACGCAACACAGAAACACGCAACACAACAGACACAATAAACACACCACACCCTTGAAGGCACATAAGTACTGCTCACAATGCACACGAAAACCATTGCACAGACCACATACTGTATGCAAGAGATGTACAAAACAAGCACAGCCACACACAGTCAACACATCTTACATCATGTGCATAACTCAAACAGCCAAACACACACACAGCCTCTCTCACACAACACACAAAACACAACCACACACACAAAACTGACACAACACATACAAATGCACACAAAACTGACGAAACGCGTGCAACACACATAGCACACTGCACACAACACGCACAACCACAATCTAATCATAGAGAACACATGCATCCCCACGCGCACACAGCACGAACGAAAACACACCCACACACAACATACACATGCACACAACACACCCAACACAAGGCGAACCCATCATTACACACAATGCTGAAATGACACAGCCCACGCCACATCTACCCAGTATGTCACACGCAGAAAGCCTAAAGGCAGCACTCACACCACCCAGAACACAGCACATAACAACAAACAAGAGAATTTATAAGACTCGGAAACCACATTGCGAGCTGAATTTGTTGTATGCGGGTATTTTCCTGACAGCCAGGCTTCCTCAGCAAAACCTCACGTTAATGGCCTCACAAATGAGCTCCCGACACTCAGCAAAAGATATCTCTACAGAGCAGACTTCACTCATGCGCTTAGAGTGCAGTCACACAGGACTGACACGGAAAACACATTGCCTGCTGAAATCGTTGTATGCGGGTATTTTCCTGATGGCCAGTCTTCCTCAGCAAAACCTCACGTTAATGGCCACACAAATGAGCACCCAACACCTAGCAAAAGAGAGCTCTACGCAGCAGACCCCTTTCAGGCGCTTAGAGAGCGGGCACACATTCCAGACACGGAAACCACATTGCGAGCTGAATTCGGTGTATGCGGGCATTTTCCTGATGGCCAGGCTTCGTCAACAAAGCCTCACGTTAATGTTCACCTAAATGAGCACACGACACTCAGCAAAAGAGAGCTGTACACAGAAATCCTCTTTCCGGCGCTTAGAGAGCAGGCACACATTACAGACACAGAAACCACAATGCGAGCTGAATTCGTTGTATGCGGGCATTTTCCTGATGGCCAGGCTTCGTCAACAAAGCCTCACGTTAATGTTCACCGAAATGAGCACACGACACTCAGCAAAAGAGAGCTCTACACAGAAATCCTCTTTCAGGTGCTTAGAGTGCAGGCACACAGGACAGACACGGAAACCACATTGCAAGTTCAATTCGTTGTATGCGGGTATTTTCCTGATGGCCAGGCTTCCTCAGCAAAGCCTCACGTTCATGGCCACACAGACATGGTTGAAAGCACATTGAAAGCCCTGTTTCAGCCTCCACTGCCAGGGCTTCAATGATTCCTTGAGTGGGCCATCCTGCAGTGCTTTCTTTCAGTCACATAAGCTGAATCCAAAGCTGACTTGCCTCCACTGCTGTCACTACAATGCATCATCTTCTGCAACTTCCAGTGTCGCTAGAGCAAAGGCCTATTCGCAGCCCACCCACATCTTTGAGATAGAGGGCTTACAGAGAAGACCGCGTTCTACTGCAATGTTTGCTGTTTTCCTTATCACATAGGAGCAAATTGCGTGCAAAATGAAAGCAGCCTCGTATTCCCTCATGGAGTGTCTCCTCAGTGCATGGTGGATTGTTTCTGCGGCAGAGTTTGTCATGAGGCTCTCCTGCAGCAGTTTCTGACACTTTACAACAAAGGCGTCTTCAGGGCCTTGCTAGTGAAGAGATGAGGTGGCTCTCTGCGCCCTCAGGAAACAAGGCCCTCCTGGAGTATTACAAACCTGTGGAGAAAACCGCCAACAACGAGAGGCTGTCTTCTGTGCACTTGAATGCAGAAGTCCCTCAACACACAGCACATCACACCGAGAACATAACTGCCCACCATACACATGAACCACGGTTCTCAGAGTGAACACAACACACCCAGTGAGGCACACTGACCAAGCTTGACCACACACAGTACACACATCACAAATTACACTCCTTACTCAAAGAGCCAGCCACACACACAACCTGTCAAACACAACCGCGAACATAGAAACCAACATGCAAAACACACACCGTCGACAACAGAAAGAACACAAAAATTATGCAACACACATTTCACACACTACACACATCACTCCAAACACACATAAAACAGACAGCACACACAGCCTCACAGAATGCACAATGCCAAACACACAACATATACACAAAGATATCAGTCCTAACACACAGTGTCTCACTCAACAAGCAAAACACACAGACCACAGAACACACAGAGTAGAATACACACAACACAAACACAACTCACAGAACCACACATCACACGACACACACAAGCATCCGGCACAGAAAGTATCACAACTCATAACACACACAACACTCCCAAATCCATAGGCAAAACACATATAACCAACAAAGACAAGTAGCACACATTTCACACACTACCCACTGCACACACAATCGCGCACAGACACACCACACATACATCCTCACACAGGAGCACAACGCACTACACACACGCAACACAGAAACACGCAACACAACAGACACAATAAACACACCACACCCTTGAAGGCACATAAGTACTGCTCACAATGCACACGAAAACCATTGCACAGACCACATACTGTATGCAAGAGATGTACAAAACAAGCACAGCCACACACAGTCAACACATCTTACATCATGTGCATAACTCAAACAGCCAAACACACACACAGCCTCTCTCACACAACACACAAAACACAACCACACACACAAAACTGACACAACACATACAAATGCACACAAAACTGACGAAACGCGTGCAACACACATAGCACACTGCACACAACACGCACAACCACAATCTAATCATAGAGAACACATGCATCCCCACGCGCACACAGCACGAACGAAAACACACCCACACACAACATACACATGCACACAACACACCCAACACAAGGCGAACCCATCATTACACACAATGCTGAAATGACACAGCCCACGCCACATCTACCCAGTATGTCACACGCAGAAAGCCTAAAGGCAGCACTCACACCACCCAGAACACAGCACATAACAACAAACAAGAGAATTTATAAGACTCGGAAACCACATTGCGAGCTGAATTTGTTGTATGCGGGTATTTTCCTGACAGCCAGGCTTCCTCAGCAAAACCTCACGTTAATGGCCTCACAAATGAGCTCCCGACACTCAGCAAAAGATATCTCTACAGAGCAGACTTCACTCATGCGCTTAGAGTGCAGTCACACAGGACTGACACGGAAAACACATTGCCTGCTGAAATCGTTGTATGCGGGTATTTTCCTGATGGCCAGTCTTCCTCAGCAAAACCTCACGTTAATGGCCACACAAATGAGCACCCAACACCTAGCAAAAGAGAGCTCTACGCAGCAGACCCCTTTCAGGCGCTTAGAGAGCGGGCACACATTCCAGACACGGAAACCACATTGCGAGCTGAATTCGGTGTATGCGGGCATTTTCCTGATGGCCAGGCTTCGTCAACAAAGCCTCACGTTAATGTTCACCTAAATGAGCACACGACACTCAGCAAAAGAGAGCTGTACACAGAAATCCTCTTTCCGGCGCTTAGAGAGCAGGCACACATTACAGACACAGAAACCACAATGCGAGCTGAATTCGTTGTATGCGGGCATTTTCCTGATGGCCAGGCTTCGTCAACAAAGCCTCACGTTAATGTTCACCGAAATGAGCACACGACACTCAGCAAAAGAGAGCTCTACACAGAAATCCTCTTTCAGGTGCTTAGAGTGCAGGCACACAGGACAGACACGGAAACCACATTGCAAGTTCAATTCGTTGTATGCGGGTATTTTCCTGATGGCCAGGCTTCCTCAGCAAAGCCTCACGTTCATGGCCACACAGACATGGTTGAAAGCACATTGAAAGCCCTGTTTCAGCCTCCACTGCCAGGGCTTCAATGATTCCTTGAGTGGGCCATCCTGCAGTGCTTTCTTTCAGTCACATAAGCTGAATCCAAAGCTGACTTGCCTCCACTGCTGTCACTACAATGCATCATCTTCTGCAACTTCCAGTGTCGCTAGAGCAAAGGCCTATTCGCAGCCCACCCACATCTTTGAGATAGAGGGCTTACAGAGAAGACCGCGTTCTACTGCAATGTTTGCTGTTTTCCTTATCACATAGGAGCAAATTGCGTGCAAAATGAAAGCAGCCTCGTATTCCCTCATGGAGTGTCTCCTCAGTGCATGGTGGATTGTTTCTGCGGCAGAGTTTGTCATGAGGCTCTCCTGCAGCAGTTTCTGACACTTTACAACAAAGGCGTCTTCAGGGCCTTGCTAGTGAAGAGATGAGGTGGCTCTCTGCGCCCTCAGGAAACAAGGCCCTCCTGGAGTATTACAAACCTGTGGAGAAAACCGCCAACAACGAGAGGCTGTCTTCTGTGCACTTGAATGCAGAAGTCCCTCAACACACAGCACATCACACCGAGAACATAACTGCCCACCATACACATGAACCACGGTTCTCAGAGTGAACACAACACACCCAGTGAGGCACACTGACCAAGCTTGACCACACACAGTACACACATCACAAATTACACTCCTTACTCAAAGAGCCAGCCACACACACAACCTGTCAAACACAACCGCGAACATAGAAACCAACATGCAAAACACACACCGTCGACAACAGAAAGAACACAAAAATTATGCAACACACATTTCACACACTACACACATCACTCCAAACACACATAAAACAGACAGCACACACAGCCTCACAGAATGCACAATGCCAAACACACAACATATACACAAAGATATCAGTCCTAACACACAGTGTCTCACTCAACAAGCAAAACACACAGACCACAGAACACACAGAGTAGAATACACACAACACAAACACAACTCACAGAACCACACATCACACGACACACACAAGCATCCGGCACAGAAAGTATCACAACTCATAACACACACAACACTCCCAAATCCATAGGCAAAACACATATAACCAACAAAGACAAGTAGCACACATTTCACACACTACCCACTGCACACACAATCGCGCACAGACACACCACACATACATCCTCACACAGGAGCACAACGCACTACACACACGCAACACAGAAACACGCAACACAACAGACACAATAAACACACCACACCCTTGAAGGCACATAAGTACTGCTCACAATGCACACGAAAACCATTGCACAGACCACATACTGTATGCAAGAGATGTACAAAACAAGCACAGCCACACACAGTCAACACATCTTACATCATGTGCATAACTCCAACAGCCAGACACACACACAGCCTCTCTCACACAACACACAAAACACAACCACACACACAAAACTGACACAACACATACAAATGCACACAAAACTGACGAAACGCGTGCAACACACATAGCACACTGCACACAACACGCACAACCACAATCTAATCATAGAGAACACATGCATCCCCACGCGCACACAGCACGAACGAAAACACACCCACACACAACATACACATGCACACAACACACCCAACACAAGGCGAACCCATCATTACACACAATGCTGAAATGACACAGCCCACGCCACATCTACCCAGTATGTCACACGCAGAAAGCCTAAAGGCAGCACTCACACCACCCAGAACACAGCACATAACAACAAACAAGAGAATTTATAAGACTCGGAAACCACATTGCGAGCTGAATTTGTTGTATGCGGGTATTTTCCTGACAGCCAGGCTTCCTCAGCAAAACCTCACGTTAATGGCCTCACAAATGAGCTCCCGACACTCAGCAAAAGATATCTCTACAGAGCAGACTTCACTCATGCGCTTAGAGTGCAGTCACACAGGACTGACACGGAAAACACATTGCCTGCTGAAATCGTTGTATGCGGGTATTTTCCTGATGGCCAGTCTTCCTCAGCAAAACCTCACGTTAATGGCCACACAAATGAGCACCCAACACCTAGCAAAAGAGAGCTCTACGCAGCAGACCCCTTTCAGGCGCTTAGAGAGCGGGCACACATTCCAGACACGGAAACCACATTGCGAGCTGAATTCGGTGTATGCGGGCATTTTCCTGATGGCCAGGCTTCGTCAACAAAGCCTCACGTTAATGTTCACCTAAATGAGCACACGACACTCAGCAAAAGAGAGCTGTACACAGAAATCCTCTTTCCGGCGCTTAGAGAGCAGGCACACATTACAGACACAGAAACCACAATGCGAGCTGAATTCGTTGTATGCGGGCATTTTCCTGATGGCCAGGCTTCGTCAACAAAGCCTCACGTTAATGTTCACCGAAATGAGCACACGACACTCAGCAAAAGAGAGCTCTACACAGAAATCCTCTTTCAGGTGCTTAGAGTGCAGGCACACAGGACAGACACGGAAACCACATTGCAAGTTCAATTCGTTGTATGCGGGTATTTTCCTGATGGCCAGGCTTCCTCAGCAAAGCCTCACGTTCATGGCCACACAGACATGGTTGAAAGCACATTGAAAGCCCTGTTTCAGCCTCCACTGCCAGGGCTTCAATGATTCCTTGAGTGGGCCATCCTGCAGTGCTTTCTTTCAGTCACATAAGCTGAATCCAAAGCTGACTTGCCTCCACTGCTGTCACTACAATGCATCATCTTCTGCAACTTCCAGTGTCGCTAGAGCAAAGGCCTATTCGCAGCCCACCCACATCTTTGAGATAGAGGGCTTACAGAGAAGACCGCGTTCTACTGCAATGTTTGCTGTTTTCCTTATCACATAGGAGCAAATTGCGTGCAAAATGAAAGCAGCCTCGTATTCCCTCACGGAGTGTCTCCTCAGTGCATGGTGGATTGTTTCTGCGGCAGAGTTTGTCATGAGGCTCTCCTGCAGCAGTTTCTGACACTTTACAACAAAGGCGTCTTCAGGGCCTTGCTAGTGAAGAGATGAGGTGGCTCTCTGCGCCCTCAGGAAACAAGGCCCTCCTGGAGTATTACAAACCTGTGGAGAAAACCGCCAACAACGAGAGGCTGTCTTCTGTGCACTTGAATGCAGAAGTCCCTCAACACACAGCACATCACACCGAGAACATAACTGCCCACCATACACATGAACCACGGTTCTCAGAGTGAACACAACACACCCAGTGAGGCACACTGACCAAGCTTGACCACACACAGTACACACATCACAAATTACACTCCTTACTCAAAGAGCCAGCCACACACACAACCTGTCAAACACAACCGCGAACATAGAAACCAACATGCAAAACACACACCGTCGACAACAGAAAGAACACAAAAATTATGCAACACACATTTCACACACTACACACATCACTCCAAACACACATAAAACAGACAGCACACACAGCCTCACAGAATGCACAATGCCAAACACACAACATATACACAAAGATATCAGTCCTAAAACACAGTGTGTCACTCAACAAACAAAACACACAGAACACAGAACACACAGAGTAGAATACACACAACACAAACACAACTCACAGAACCACACATCACACGACACACACAAGCATCCGGCACAGAAAGTATCACAACTCATAACACACACAACACTCCCAAATCCATAGGCAAAACACATATAACCAACAAAGACAAGTAGCACACATTTCACACACTACCCACTGCACACACAATCGCGCACAGACACACCACACATACATCCTCACACAGGAGCACAACGCACTACACACACGCAACACAGAAACACGCAACACAACAGACACAATAAACACACCACACCCTTGAAGGCACATAAGTACTGCTCACAATGCACACGAAAACCATTGCACAGACCACATACTGTATGCAAGAGATGTACAAAACAAGCACAGCCACACACAGTCAACACATCTTACATCATGTGCATAACTCAAACAGCCAAACACACACACAGCCTCTCTCACACAACACACAAAACACAACCACACACACAAAACTGACACAACACATACAAATGCACACAAAACTGACGAAACGCGTGCAACACACATAGCACACTGCACACAACACGCACAACCACAATCTAATCATAGAGAACACATGCATCCCCACGCGCACACAGCACGAACGAAAACACACCCACACACAACATACACATGCACACAACACACCCAACACAAGGCGAACCCATCATTACACACAATGCTGAAATGACACAGCCCACGCCACATCTACCCAGTATGTCACACGCAGAAAGCCTAAAGGCAGCACTCACACCACCCAGAACACAGCACATAACAACAAACAAGAGAATTTATAAGACTCGGAAACCACATTGCGAGCTGAATTTGTTGTATGCGGGTATTTTCCTGACAGCCAGGCTTCCTCAGCAAAACCTCACGTTAATGGCCTCACAAATGAGCTCCCGACACTCAGCAAAAGATATCTCTACAGAGCAGACTTCACTCATGCGCTTAGAGTGCAGTCACACAGGACTGACACGGAAAACACATTGCCTGCTGAAATCGTTGTATGCGGGTATTTTCCTGATGGCCAGTCTTCCTCAGCAAAACCTCACGTTAATGGCCACACAAATGAGCACCCAACACCTAGCAAAAGAGAGCTCTACGCAGCAGACCCCTTTCAGGCGCTTAGAGAGCGGGCACACATTCCAGACACGGAAACCACATTGCGAGCTGAATTCGGTGTATGCGGGCATTTTCCTGATGGCCAGGCTTCGTCAACAAAGCCTCACGTTAATGTTCACCTAAATGAGCACACGACACTCAGCAAAAGAGAGCTGTACACAGAAATCCTCTTTCCGGCGCTTAGAGAGCAGGCACACATTACAGACACAGAAACCACAATGCGAGCTGAATTCGTTGTATGCGGGCATTTTCCTGATGGCCAGGCTTCGTCAACAAAGCCTCACGTTAATGTTCACCGAAATGAGCACACGACACTCAGCAAAAGAGAGCTCTACACAGAAATCCTCTTTCAGGTGCTTAGAGTGCAGGCACACAGGACAGACACGGAAACCACATTGCAAGTTCAATTCGTTGTATGCGGGTATTTTCCTGATGGCCAGGCTTCCTCAGCAAAGCCTCACGTTCATGGCCACACAGACATGGTTGAAAGCACATTGAAAGCCCTGTTTCAGCCTCCACTGCCAGGGCTTCAATGATTCCTTGAGTGGGCCATCCTGCAGTGCTTTCTTTCAGTCACATAAGCTGAATCCAAAGCTGACTTGCCTCCACTGCTGTCACTACAATGCATCATCTTCTGCAACTTCCAGTGTCGCTAGAGCAAAGGCCTATTCGCAGCCCACCCACATCTTTGAGATAGAGGGCTTACAGAGAAGACCGCGTTCTACTGCAATGTTTGCTGTTTTCCTTATCACATAGGAGCAAATTGCGTGCAAAATGAAAGCAGCCTCGTATTCCCTCACGGAGTGTCTCCTCAGTGCATGGTGGATTGTTTCTGCGGCAGAGTTTGTCATGAGGCTCTCCTGCAGCAGTTTCTGACACTTTACAACAAAGGCGTCTTCAGGGCCTTGCTAGTGAAGAGATGAGGTGGCTCTCTGCGCCCTCAGGAAACAAGGCCCTCCTGGAGTATTACAAACCTGTGGAGAAAACCGCCAACAACGAGAGGCTGTCTTCTGTGCACTTGAATGCAGAAGTCCCTCAACACACAGCACATCACACCGAGAACATAACTGCCCACCATACACATGAACCACGGTTCTCAGAGTGAACACAACACACCCAGTGAGGCACACTGACCAAGCTTGACCACACACAGTACACACATCACAAATTACACTCCTTACTCAAAGAGCCAGCCACACACACAACCTGTCAAACACAACCGCGAACATAGAAACCAACATGCAAAACACACACCGTCGACAACAGAAAGAACACAAAAATTATGCAACACACATTTCACACACTACACACATCACTCCAAACACACATAAAACAGACAGCACACACAGCCTCACAGAATGCACAATGCCAAACACACAACATATACACAAAGATATCAGTCCTAACACACAGTGTCTCACTCAACAAGCAAAACACACAGACCACAGAACACACAGAGTAGAATACACACAACACAAACACAACTCACAGAACCACACATCACACGACACACACAAGCATCCGGCACAGAAAGTATCACAACTCATAACACACA
The DNA here is from genome assembly GCF_040802235.1 of Manis javanica. Taxonomy (NCBI): domain Eukaryota; kingdom Metazoa; phylum Chordata; class Mammalia; order Pholidota; family Manidae; genus Manis; species Manis javanica. The sequence continues at coordinate 198,894 of NW_027332180.1, read as the reverse complement.
CAACACTCCCAAATCCATAGGCAAAACACATATAACCAACAAAGACAAGTAGCACACATTTCACACACTACCCACTGCACACACAATCGCGCACAGACACACCACACATACATCCTCACACAGGAGCACAACGCACTACACACACGCAACACAGAAACACGCAACACAACAGACACAATAAACACACCACACCCTTGAAGGCACATAAGTACTGCTCACAATGCACACGAAAACCATTGCACAGACCACATACTGTATGCAAGAGATGTACAAAACAAGCACAGCCACACACAGTCAACACATCTTACATCATGTGCATAACTCAAACAGCCAAACACACACACAGCCTCTCTCACACAACACACAAAACACAACCACACACACAAAACTGACACAACACATACAAATGCACACAAAACTGACGAAACGCGTGCAACACACATAGCACACTGCACACAACACGCACAACCACAATCTAATCATAGAGAACACATGCATCCCCACGCGCACACAGCACGAACGAAAACACACCCACACACAACATACACATGCACACAACACACCCAACACAAGGCGAACCCATCATTACACACAATGCTGAAATGACACAGCCCACGCCACATCTACCCAGTATGTCACACGCAGAAAGCCTAAAGGCAGCACTCACACCACCCAGAACACAGCACATAACAACAAACAAGAGAATTTATAAGACTCGGAAACCACATTGCGAGCTGAATTTGTTGTATGCGGGTATTTTCCTGACAGCCAGGCTTCCTCAGCAAAACCTCACGTTAATGGCCTCACAAATGAGCTCCCGACACTCAGCAAAAGATATCTCTACAGAGCAGACTTCACTCATGCGCTTAGAGTGCAGTCACACAGGACTGACACGGAAAACACATTGCCTGCTGAAATCGTTGTATGCGGGTATTTTCCTGATGGCCAGTCTTCCTCAGCAAAACCTCACGTTAATGGCCACACAAATGAGCACCCAACACCTAGCAAAAGAGAGCTCTACGCAGCAGACCCCTTTCAGGCGCTTAGAGAGCGGGCACACATTCCAGACACGGAAACCACATTGCGAGCTGAATTCGGTGTATGCGGGCATTTTCCTGATGGCCAGGCTTCGTCAACAAAGCCTCACGTTAATGTTCACCTAAATGAGCACACGACACTCAGCAAAAGAGAGCTGTACACAGAAATCCTCTTTCCGGCGCTTAGAGAGCAGGCACACATTACAGACACAGAAACCACAATGCGAGCTGAATTCGTTGTATGCGGGCATTTTCCTGATGGCCAGGCTTCGTCAACAAAGCCTCACGTTAATGTTCACCGAAATGAGCACACGACACTCAGCAAAAGAGAGCTCTACACAGAAATCCTCTTTCAGGTGCTTAGAGTGCAGGCACACAGGACAGACACGGAAACCACATTGCAAGTTCAATTCGTTGTATGCGGGTATTTTCCTGATGGCCAGGCTTCCTCAGCAAAGCCTCACGTTCATGGCCACACAGACATGGTTGAAAGCACATTGAAAGCCCTGTTTCAGCCTCCACTGCCAGGGCTTCAATGATTCCTTGAGTGGGCCATCCTGCAGTGCTTTCTTTCAGTCACATAAGCTGAATCCAAAGCTGACTTGCCTCCACTGCTGTCACTACAATGCATCATCTTCTGCAACTTCCAGTGTCGCTAGAGCAAAGGCCTATTCGCAGCCCACCCACATCTTTGAGATAGAGGGCTTACAGAGAAGACCGCGTTCTACTGCAATGTTTGCTGTTTTCCTTATCACATAGGAGCAAATTGCGTGCAAAATGAAAGCAGCCTCGTATTCCCTCATGGAGTGTCTCCTCAGTGCATGGTGGATTGTTTCTGCGGCAGAGTTTGTCATGAGGCTCTCCTGCAGCAGTTTCTGACACTTTACAACAAAGGCGTCTTCAGGGCCTTGCTAGTGAAGAGATGAGGTGGCTCTCTGCGCCCTCAGGAAACAAGGCCCTCCTGGAGTATTACAAACCTGTGGAGAAAACCGCCAACAACGAGAGGCTGTCTTCTGTGCACTTGAATGCAGAAGTCCCTCAACACACAGCACATCACACCGAGAACATAACTGCCCACCATACACATGAACCACGGTTCTCAGAGTGAACACAACACACCCAGTGAGGCACACTGACCAAGCTTGACCACACACAGTACACACATCACAAATTACACTCCTTACTCAAAGAGCCAGCCACACACACAACCTGTCAAACACAACCGCGAACATAGAAACCAACATGCAAAACACACACCGTCGACAACAGTAAGAACACAAAAATTATGCAACACACATTTCACACACTACACACATCACTCCAAACACACATAAAACAGACAGCACACACAGCCTCACAGAATGCACAATGCCAAACACACAACATATACACAAAGATATCAGTCCTAACACACAGTGTCTCACTCAACAAGCAAAACACACAGACCACAGAACACACAGAGTAGAATACACACAACACAAACACAACTCACAGAACCACACATCACACGACACACACAAGCATCCCGCACAGAAAGTATCACAACTCATAACACACACAACACTCCCAAATCCATAGGCAAAACACATATAACCAACAAAGACAAGTAGCACACATTTCACACACTACCCACTGCACACACAATCGCGCACAGACACACCACACATACATCCTCACACAGGAGCACAACGCACTACACACACGCAACACAGAAACACGCAACACAACAGACACAATAAACACACCACACCCTTGAAGGCACATAAGTACTGCTCACAATGCACACGAAAACCATTGCACAGACCACATACTGTATGCAAGAGATGTACAAAACAAGCACAGCCACACACAGTCAACACATCTTACATCATGTGCATAACTCCAACAGCCAGACACACACACAGCCTCTCTCACACAACACACAAAACACAACCACACACACAAAACTGACACAACACATACAAATGCACACAAAACTGACGAAACGCGTGCAACACACATAGCACACTGCACACAACACGCACAACCACAATCTAATCATAGAGAACACATGCATCCCCACGCGCACACAGCACGAACGAAAACACACCCACACACAACATACACATGCACACAACACACCCAACACAAGGCGAACCCATCATTACACACAATGCTGAAATGACACAGCCCACGCCACATCTACCCAGTATGTCACACGCAGAAAGCCTAAAGGCAGCACTCACACCACCCAGAACACAGCACATAACAACAAACAAGAGAATTTATAAGACTCGGAAACCACATTGCGAGCTGAATTTGTTGTATGCGGGTATTTTCCTGACAGCCAGGCTTCCTCAGCAAAACCTCACGTTAATGGCCTCACAAATGAGCTCCCGACACTCAGCAAAAGATATCTCTACAGAGCAGACTTCACTCATGCGCTTAGAGTGCAGTCACACAGGACTGACACGGAAAACACATTGCCTGCTGAAATCGTTGTATGCGGGTATTTTCCTGATGGCCAGTCTTCCTCAGCAAAACCTCACGTTAATGGCCACACAAATGAGCACCCAACACCTAGCAAAAGAGAGCTCTACGCAGCAGACCCCTTTCAGGCGCTTAGAGAGCGGGCACACATTCCAGACACGGAAACCACATTGCGAGCTGAATTCGGTGTATGCGGGCATTTTCCTGATGGCCAGGCTTCGTCAACAAAGCCTCACGTTAATGTTCACCTAAATGAGCACACGACACTCAGCAAAAGAGAGCTGTACACAGAAATCCTCTTTCCGGCGCTTAGAGAGCAGGCACACATTACAGACACAGAAACCACAATGCGAGCTGAATTCGTTGTATGCGGGCATTTTCCTGATGGCCAGGCTTCGTCAACAAAGCCTCACGTTAATGTTCACCGAAATGAGCACACGACACTCAGCAAAAGAGAGCTCTACACAGAAATCCTCTTTCAGGTGCTTAGAGTGCAGGCACACAGGACAGACACGGAAACCACATTGCAAGTTCAATTCGTTGTATGCGGGTATTTTCCTGATGGCCAGGCTTCCTCAGCAAAGCCTCACGTTCATGGCCACACAGACATGGTTGAAAGCACATTGAAAGCCCTGTTTCAGCCTCCACTGCCAGGGCTTCAATGATTCCTTGAGTGGGCCATCCTGCAGTGCTTTCTTTCAGTCACATAAGCTGAATCCAAAGCTGACTTGCCTCCACTGCTGTCACTACAATGCATCATCTTCTGCAACTTCCAGTGTCGCTAGAGCAAAGGCCTATTCGCAGCCCACCCACATCTTTGAGATAGAGGGCTTACAGAGAAGACCGCGTTCTACTGCAATGTTTGCTGTTTTCCTTATCACATAGGAGCAAATTGCGTGCAAAATGAAAGCAGCCTCGTATTCCCTCACGGAGTGTCTCCTCAGTGCATGGTGGATTGTTTCTGCGGCAGAGTTTGTCATGAGGCTCTCCTGCAGCAGTTTCTGACACTTTACAACAAAGGCGTCTTCAGGGCCTTGCTAGTGAAGAGATGAGGTGGCTCTCTGCGCCCTCAGGAAACAAGGCCCTCCTGGAGTATTACAAACCTGTGGAGAAAACCGCCAACAACGAGAGGCTGTCTTCTGTGCACTTGAATGCAGAAGTCCCTCAACACACAGCACATCACACCGAGAACATAACTGCCCACCATACACATGAACCACGGTTCTCAGAGTGAACACAACACACCCAGTGAGGCACACTGACCAAGCTTGACCACACACAGTACACACATCACAAATTACACTCCTTACTCAAAGAGCCAGCCACACACACAACCTGTCAAACACAACCGCGAACATAGAAACCAACATGCAAAACACACACCGTCGACAACAGTAAGAACACAAAAATTATGCAACACACATTTCACACACTACACACATCACTCCAAACACACATAAAACAGACAGCACACACAGCCTCACAGAATGCACAATGCCAAACACACAACATATACACAAAGATATCAGTCCTAACACACAGTGTCTCACTCAACAAGCAAAACACACAGACCACAGAACACACAGAGTAGAATACACACAACACAAACACAACTCACAGAACCACACATCACACGACACACACAAGCATCCCGCACAGAAAGTATCACAACTCATAACACACACAACACTCCCAAATCCATAGGCAAAACACATATAACCAACAAAGACAAGTAGCACACATTTCACACACTACCCACTGCACACACAATCGCGCACAGACACACCACACATACATCCTCACACAGGAGCACAACGCACTACACACACGCAACACAGAAACACGCAACACAACAGACACAATAAACACACCACACCCTTGAAGGCACATAAGTACTGCTCACAATGCACACGAAAACCATTGCACAGACCACATACTGTATGCAAGAGATGTACAAAACAAGCACAGCCACACACAGTCAACACATCTTACATCATGTGCATAACTCCAACAGCCAGACACACACACAGCCTCTCTCACACAACACACAAAACACAACCACACACACAAAACTGACACAACACATACAAATGCACACAAAACTGACGAAACGCGTGCAACACACATAGCACACTGCACACAACACGCACAACCACAATCTAATCATAGAGAACACATGCATCCCCACGCGCACACAGCACGAACGAAAACACACCCACACACAACATACACATGCACACAACACACCCAACACAAGGCGAACCCATCATTACACACAATGCTGAAATGACACAGCCCACGCCACATCTACCCAGTATGTCACACGCAGAAAGCCTAAAGGCAGCACTCACACCACCCAGAACACAGCACATAACAACAAACAAGAGAATTTATAAGACTCGGAAACCACATTGCGAGCTGAATTTGTTGTATGCGGGTATTTTCCTGACAGCCAGGCTTCCTCAGCAAAACCTCACGTTAATGGCCTCACAAATGAGCTCCCGACACTCAGCAAAAGATATCTCTACAGAGCAGACTTCACTCATGCGCTTAGAGTGCAGTCACACAGGACTGACACGGAAAACACATTGCCTGCTGAAATCGTTGTATGCGGGTATTTTCCTGATGGCCAGTCTTCCTCAGCAAAACCTCACGTTAATGGCCACACAAATGAGCACCCAACACCTAGCAAAAGAGAGCTCTACGCAGCAGACCCCTTTCAGGCGCTTAGAGAGCGGGCACACATTCCAGACACGGAAACCACATTGCGAGCTGAATTCGGTGTATGCGGGCATTTTCCTGATGGCCAGGCTTCGTCAACAAAGCCTCACGTTAAGGTTCACCTAAATGAGCACACGACACTCAGCAATAGAGAGCTGTACACAGAAATCCTCTTTCCGGCGCTTAGAGAGCAGGCACACATTACAGACACAGAAACCACAATGCGAGCTGAATTCGTTGTATGCGGGCATTTTCCTGATGGCCAGGCTTCGTCAACAAAGCCTCACGTTAATGTTCACCGAAATGAGCACACGACACTCAGCAAAAGAGAGCTCTACACAGAAATCCTCTTTCAGGTGCTTAGAGTGCAGGCACACAGGACAGACACGGAAACCACATTGCAAGTTCAATTCGTTGTATGCGGGTATTTTCCTGATGGCCAGGCTTCCTCAGCAAAGCCTCACGTTCATGGCCACACAGACATGGTTGAAAGCACATTGAAAGCCCTGTTTCAGCCTCCACTGCCAGGGCTTCAATGATTCCTTGAGTGGGCCATCCTGCAGTGCTTTCTTTCAGTCACATAAGCTGAATCCAAAGCTGACTTGCCTCCACTGCTGTCACTACAATGCATCATCTTCTGCAACTTCCAGTGTCGCTAGAGCAAAGGCCTATTCGCAGCCCACCCACATCTTTGAGATAGAGGGCTTACAGAGAAGACCGCGTTCTACTGCAATGTTTGCTGTTTTCCTTATCACATAGGAGCAAATTGCGTGCAAAATGAAAGCAGCCTCGTATTCCCTCACGGAGTGTCTCCTCAGTGCATGGTGGATTGTTTCTGCGGCAGAGTTTGTCATGAGGCTCTCCTGCAGCAGTTTCTGACACTTTACAACAAAGGCGTCTTCAGGGCCTTGCTAGTGAAGAGATGAGGTGGCTCTCTGCGCCCTCAGGAAACAAGGCCCTCCTGGAGTATTACAAACCTGTGGAGAAAACCGCCAACAACGAGAGGCTGTCTTCTGTGCACTTGAATGCAGAAGTCCCTCAACACACAGCACATCACACCGAGAACATAACTGCCCACCATACACATGAACCACGGTTCTCAGAGTGAACACAACACACCCAGTGAGGCACACTGACCAAGCTTGACCACACACAGTACACACATCACAAATTACACTCCTTACTCAAAGAGCCAGCCACACACACAACCTGTCAAACACAACCGCGAACATAGAAACCAACATGCAAAACACACACCGTCGACAACAGAAAGAACACAAAAATTATGCAACACACATTTCACACACTACACACATCACTCCAAACACACATAAAACAGACAGCACACACAGCCTCACAGAATGCACAATGCCAAACACACAACATATACACAAAAATATCAGTCCTAACACACAGTGTCTCACTCAACAAGCAAAACACACAGACCACAGAACACACAGAGTAGAATACACACAACACAAACACAACTCACAGAACCACACATCACACGACACACACAAGCATCCGGCACAGAAAGTATCACAACTCATAACACACACAACACTCCCAAATCCATAGGCAAAACACATATAACCAACAAAGACAAGTAGCACACATTTCACACACTACCCACTGCACACACAATCGCGCACAGACACACCACACATACATCCTCACACAGGAGCACAACGCACTACACACACGCAACACAGAAACACGCAACACAACAGACACAATAAACACACCACACCCTTGAAGGCACATAAGTACTGCTCACAATGCACACGAAAACCATTGCACAGACCACATACTGTATGCAAGAGATGTACAAAACAAGCACAGCCACACACAGTCAACACATCTTACATCATGTGCATAACTCCAACAGCCAGACACACACACAGCCTCTCTCACACAACACACAAAACACAACCACACACACAAAACTGACACAACACATACAAATGCACACAAAACTGACGAAACGCGTGCAACACACATAGCACACTGCACACAACACGCACAACCACAATCTAATCATAGAGAACACATGCATCCCCACGCGCACACAGCACGAACGAAAACACACCCACACACAACATACACATGCACACAACACACCCAACACAAGGCGAACCCATCATTACACACAATGCTGAAATGACACAGCCCACGCCACATCTACCCAGTATGTCACACGCAGAAAGCCTAAAGGCAGCACTCACACCACCCAGAACACAGCACATAACAACAAACAAGAGAATTTATAAGACTCGGAAACCACATTGCGAGCTGAATTTGTTGTATGCGGGTATTTTCCTGACAGCCAGGCTTCCTCAGCAAAACCTCACGTTAATGGCCTCACAAATGAGCTCCCGACACTCAGCAAAAGATATCTCTACAGAGCAGACTTCACTCATGCGCTTAGAGTGCAGTCACACAGGACTGACACGGAAAACACATTGCCTGCTGAAATCGTTGTATGCGGGTATTTTCCTGATGGCCAGTCTTCCTCAGCAAAACCTCACGTTAATGGCCACACAAATGAGCACCCAACACCTAGCAAAAGAGAGCTCTACGCAGCAGACCCCTTTCAGGCGCTTAGAGAGCGGGCACACATTCCAGACACGGAAACCACATTGCGAGCTGAATTCGGTGTATGCGGGCATTTTCCTGATGGCCAGGCTTCGTCAACAAAGCCTCACGTTAAGGTTCACCTAAATGAGCACACGACACTCAGCAAAAGAGAGCTGTACACAGAAATCCTCTTTCCGGCGCTTAGAGAGCAGGCACACATTACAGACACAGAAACCACAATGCGAGCTGAATTCGTTGTATGCGGGCATTTTCCTGATGGCCAGGCTTCGTCAACAAAGCCTCACGTTAATGTTCACCGAAATGAGCACACGACACTCAGCAAAAGAGAGCTCTACACAGAAATCCTCTTTCAGGTGCTTAGAGTGCAGGCACACAGGACAGACACGGAAACCACATTGCAAGTTCAATTCGTTGTATGCGGGTATTTTCCTGATGGCCAGGCTTCCTCAGCAAAGCCTCACGTTCATGGCCACACAGACATGGTTGAAAGCACATTGAAAGCCCTGTTTCAGCCTCCACTGCCAGGGCTTCAATGATTCCTTGAGTGGGCCATCCTGCAGTGCTTTCTTTCAGTCACATAAGCTGAATCCAAAGCTGACTTGCCTCCACTGCTGTCACTACAATGCATCATCTTCTGCAACTTCCAGTGTCGCTAGAGCAAAGGCCTATTCGCAGCCCACCCACATCTTTGAGATAGAGGGCTTACAGAGAAGACCGCGTTCTACTGCAATGTTTGCTGTTTTCCTTATCACATAGGAGCAAATTGCGTGCAAAATGAAAGCAGCCTCGTATTCCCTCATGGAGTGTCTCCTCAGTGCATGGTGGATTGTTTCTGCGGCAGAGTTTGTCATGAGGCTCTCCTGCAGCAGTTTCTGACACTTTACAACAAAGGCGTCTTCAGGGCCTTGCTAGTGAAGAGATGAGGTGGCTCTCTGCGCCCTCAGGAAACAAGGCCCTCCTGGAGTATTACAAACCTGTGGAGAAAACCGCCAACAACGAGAGGCTGTCTTCTGTGCACTTGAATGCAGAAGTCCCTCAACACACAGCACATCACACCGAGAACATAACTGCCCACCATACACATGAACCACGGTTCTCAGAGTGAACACAACACACCCAGTGAGGCACACTGACCAAGCTTGACCACACACAGTACACACATCACAAATTACACTCCTTACTCAAAGAGCCAGCCACACACACAACCTGTCAAACACCACCGCGAACATAGAAACCAACATCCAAAACACACACCGTCGACAACAGAAAGAACACAAAAATTATGCAACACACATTTCACACACTACACACATCACTCCAAACACACATAAAACAGACAGCACACACAGCCTCACAGAATGCACAATGCCAAACACACAACATATACACAAAGATATCAGTCCTAACACACAGTGTCTCACTCAACAAGCAAAACACACAGACCACAGAACACACAGAGTAGAATACACACAACACAAACACAACTCACAGAACCACACATCACACGACACACACAAGCATCCGGCACAGAAAGTATCACAACTCATAACACACACAACACTCCCAAATCCATAGGCAAAACACATATAACCAACAAAGACAAGTAGCACACATTTCACACACTACCCACTGCACACACAATCGCGCACAGACACACCACACATACATCCTCACACAGGAGCACAACGCACTACACACACGCAACACAGAAACACGCAACACAACAGACACAATAAACACACCACACCCTTGAAGGCACATAAGTACTGCTCACAATGCACACGAAAACCATTGCACAGACCACATACTGTATGCAAGAGATGTACAAAACAAGCACAGCCACACACAGTCAACACATCTTACATCATGTGCATAACTCCAACAGCCAGACACACACACAGCCTCTCTCACACAACACACAAAACACAACCACACACACAAAACTGACACAACACATACAAATGCACACAAAACTGACGAAACGCGTGCAACACACATAGCACACTGCACACAACACGCACAACCACAATCTAATCATAGAGAACACATGCATCCCCACGCGCACACAGCACGAACGAAAACACACCCACACACAACATACACATGCACACAACACACCCAACACAAGGCGAACCCATCATTACACACAATGCTGAAATGACACAGCCCACGCCACATCTACCCAGTATGTCACACGCAGAAAGCCTAAAGGCAGCACTCACACCACCCAGAACACAGCACATAACAACAAACAAGAGAATTTATAAGACTCGGAAACCACATTGCGAGCTGAATTTGTTGTATGCGGGTATTTTCCTGACAGCCAGGCTTCCTCAGCAAAACCTCACGTTAATGGCCTCACAAATGAGCTCCCGACACTCAGCAAAAGATATCTCTACAGAGCAGACTTCACTCATGCGCTTAGAGTGCAGTCACACAGGACTGACACGGAAAACACATTGCCTGCTGAAATCGTTGTATGCGGGTATTTTCCTGATGGCCAGTCTTCCTCAGCAAAACCTCACGTTAATGGCCACACAAATGAGCACCCAACACCTAGCAAAAGAGAGCTCTACGCAGCAGACCTCTTTCAGGCGCTTAGAGAGCGGGCACACATTCCAGACACGGAAACCACATTGCGAGCTGAATTCGGTGTATGCGGGCATTTTCCTGATGGCCAGGCTTCGTCAACAAAGCCTCACGTTAATGTTCACCTAAATGAGCACACGACACTCAGCAAAAGAGAGCTGTACACAGAAATCCTCTTTCCGGCGCTTAGAGAGCAGGCACACATTACAGACACAGAAACCACAATGCGAGCTGAATTCGTTGTATGCGGGCATTTTCCTGATGGCCAGGCTTCGTCAACAAAGCCTCACGTTAATGTTCACCGAAATGAGCACACGACACTCAGCAAAAGAGAGCTCTACACAGAAATCCTCTTTCAGGTGCTTAGAGTGCAGGCACACAGGACAGACACGGAAACCACATTGCAAGTTCAATTCGTTGTATGCGGGTATTTTCCTGATGGCCAGGCTTCCTCAGCAAAGCCTCACGTTCATGGCCACACAGACATGGTTGAAAGCACATTGAAAGCCCTGTTTCAGCCTCCACTGCCAGGGCTTCAATGATTCCTTGAGTGGGCCATCCTGCAGTGCTTTCTTTCAGTCACATAAGCTGAATCCAAAGCTGACTTGCCTCCACTGCTGTCACTACAATGCATCATCTTCTGCAACTTCCAGTGTCGCTAGAGCAAAGGCCTATTCGCAGCCCACCCACATCTTTGAGATAGAGGGCTTACAGAGAAGACCGCGTTCTACTGCAATGTTTGCTGTTTTCCTTATCACATAGGAGCAAATTGCGTGCAAAATGAAAGCAGCCTCGTATTCCCTCATGGAGTGTCTCCTCAGTGCATGGTGGATTGTTTCTGCGGCAGAGTTTGTCATGAGGCTCTCCTGCAGCAGTTTCTGACACTTTACAACAAAGGCGTCTTCAGGGCCTTGCTAGTGAAGAGATGAGGTGGCTCTCTGCGCCCTCAGGAAACAAGGCCCTCCTGGAGTATTACAAACCTGTGGAGAAAACCGCCAACAACGAGAGGCTGTCTTCTGTGCACTTGAATGCAGAAGTCCCTCAACACACAGCACATCACACCGAGAACATAACTGCCCACCATACACATGAACCACGGTTCTCAGAGTGAACACAACACACCCAGTGAGGCACACTGACCAAGCTTGACCACACACAGTACACACATCACAAATTACACTCCTTACTCAAAGAGCCAGCCACACACACAACCTGTCAAACACAACCGCGAACATAGAAACCAACATGCAAAACACACACCGTCGACAACAGAAAGAACACAAAAATTATGCAACACACATTTCACACACTACACACATCACTCCAAACACACATAAAACAGACAGCACACACAGCCTCACAGAATGCACAATGCCAAACACACAACATATACACAAAGATATCAGTCCTAACACACAGTGTCTCACTCAACAAGCAAAACACACAGACCACAGAACACACAGAGTAGAATACACACAACACAAACACAACTCACAGAACCACACATCACACGACACACACAAGCATCCGGCACAGAAAGTATCACAACTCATAACACACACAACACTCCCAAATCCATAGGCAAAACACATATAACCAACAAAGACAAGTAGCACACATTTCACACACTACCCACTGCACACACAATCACGCACAGACACACCACACATACATCCTCACACAGGAGCACAACGCACTACACACACGCAACACAGAAACACGCAACACAACAGACACAATAAACACACCACACCCTTGAAGGCACATAAGTACTGCTCACAATGCACACGAAAACCATTGCACAGACCACATACTGTATGCAAGAGATGTACAAAACAAGCACAGCCACACACAGTCAACACATCTTACATCATGTGCATAACTCCAACAGCCAGACACACACACAGCCTCTCTCACACAACACACAAAACACAACCACACACACAAAACTGACACAACACATACAAATGCACACAAAACTGACGAAACGCGTGCAACACACATAGCACACTGCACACAACACGCACAACCACAATCTAATCATAGAGAACACATGCATCCCCACGCGCACACAGCACGAACGAAAACACACCCACACACAACATACACATGCACACAACACACCCAACACAAGGCGAACCCATCATTACACACAATGCTGAAATGACACAGCCCACGCCACATCTACCCAGTATGTCACACGCAGAAAGCCTAAAGGCAGCACTCACACCACCCAGAACACAGCACATAACAACAAACAAGAGAATTTATAAGACTCGGAAACCACATTGCGAGCTGAATTTGTTGTATGCGGGTATTTTCCTGACAGCCAGGCTTCCTCAGCAAAACCTCACGTTAATGGCCTCACAAATGAGCTCCCGACACTCAGCAAAAGATATCTCTACAGAGCAGACTTCACTCATGCGCTTAGAGTGCAGTCACACAGGACTGACACGGAAAACACATTGCCTGCTGAAATCGTTGTATGCGGGTATTTTCCTGATGGCCAGTCTTCCTCAGCAAAACCTCACGTTAATGGCCACACAAATGAGCACCCAACACCTAGCAAAAGAGAGCTCTACGCAGCAGACCTCTTTCAGGCGCTTAGAGAGCGGGCACACATTCCAGACACGGAAACCACATTGCGAGCTGAATTCGGTGTATGCGGGCATTTTCCTGATGGCCAGGCTTCGTCAACAAAGCCTCACGTTAATGTTCACCTAAATGAGCACACGACACTCAGCAAAAGAGAGCTGTACACAGAAATCCTCTTTCCGGCGCTTAGAGAGCAGGCACACATTACAGACACAGAAACCACAATGCGAGCTGAATTCGTTGTATGCGGGCATTTTCCTGATGGCCAGGCTTCGTCAACAAAGCCTCACGTTAATGTTCACCTAAATGAGCACACGACACTCAGCAAAAGAGAGCTCTACACAGAAATCCTCTTTCAGGTGCTTAGAGTGCAGGCACACAGGACAGACACGGAAACCACATTGCAAGTTCAATTCGTTGTATGCGGGTATTTTCCTGATGGCCAGGCTTCCTCAGCAAAGCCTCACGTTCATGGCCACACAGACATGGTTGAAAGCACATTGAAAGCCCTGTTTCAGCCTCCACTGCCAGGGCTTCAATGATTCCTTGAGTGGGCCATCCTGCAGTGCTTTCTTTCAGTCACATAAGCTGAATCCAAAGCTGACTTGCCTCCACTGCTGTCACTACAATGCATCATCTTCTGCAACTTCCAGTGTCGCTAGAGCAAAGGCCTATTCGCAGCCCACCCACATCTTTGAGATAGAGGGCTTACAGAGAAGACCGCGTTCTACTGCAATGTTTGCTGTTTTCCTCATCACATAGGAGCAAATTGCGTGCAAAATGAAAGCAGCCTCGTATTCCCTCATGGAGTGTCTCCTCAGTGCATGGTGGATTGTTTCTGCGGCAGAGTTTGTCATGAGGCTCTCCTGCAGCAGTTTCTGACACTTTACAACAAAGGCGTCTTCAGGGCCTTGCTAGTGAAGAGATGAGGTGGCTCTCTGCGCCCTCAGGAAACAAGGCCCTCCTGGAGTATTACAAACCTGTGGAGAAAACCGCCAACAACGAGAGGCTGTCTTCTGTGCACTTGAATGCAGAAGTCCCTCAACACACAGCACATCACACCGAGAACATAACTGCCCACCATACACATGAACCACGGTTCTCAGAGTGAACACAACACACCCAGTGAGGCACACTGACCAAGCTTGACCACACACAGTACACACATCACAAATTACACTCCTTACTCAAAGAGCCAGCCACACACACAACCTGTCAAACACAACCGCGAACATAGAAACCAACATGCAAAACACACACCGTCGACAACAGAAAGAACACAAAAATTATGCAACACACATTTCACACACTACACACATCACTCCAAACACACATAAAACAGACAGCACACACAGCCTCACAGAATGCACAATGCCAAACACACAACATATACACAAAGATATCAGTCCTAACACACAGTGTCTCACTCAACAAGCAAAACACACAGACCACAGAACACACAGAGTAGAATACACACAACACAAACACAACTCACAGAACCACACATCACACGACACACACAAGCATCCGGCACAGAAAGTATCACAACTCATAACACACACAACACTCCCAAATCCATAGGCAAAACACATATAACCAACAAAGACAAGTAGCACACATTTCACACACTACCCACTGCACACACAATCACGCACAGACACACCACACATACATCCTCACACAGGAGCACAACGCACTACACACACGCAACACAGAAACACGCAACACAACAGACACAATAAACACACCACACCCTTGAAGGCACATAAGTACTGCTCACAATGCACACGAAAACCATTGCACAGACCACATACTGTATGCAAGAGATGTACAAAACAAGCACAGCCACACACAGTCAACACATCTTACATCATGTGCATAACTCCAACAGCCAGACACACACACAGCCTCTCTCACACAACACACAAAACACAACCACACACACAAAACTGACACAACACATACAAATGCACACAAAACTGACGAAACGCGTGCAACACACATAGCACACTGCACACAACACGCACAACCACAATCTAATCATAGAGAACACATGCATCCCCACGCGCACACAGCACGAACGAAAACACACCCACACACAACATACACATGCACACAACACACCCAACACAAGGCGAACCCATCATTACACACAATGCTGAAATGACACAGCCCACGCCACATCTACCCAGTATGTCACACGCAGAAAGCCTAAAGGCAGCACTCACACCACCCAGAACACAGCACATAACAACAAACAAGAGAATTTATAAGACACGGAAACCACATTGCGAGCTGAATTTGTTGTATGCGGGTATTTTCCTGACAGCCAGGCTTCCTCAGCAAAACCTCACGTTAATGGCCTCACAAATGAGCTCCCGACACTCAGCAAAAGATATCTCTACAGAGCAGACTTCACTCATGCGCTTAGAGTGCAGTCACACAGGACTGACACGGAAAACACATTGCCTGCTGAAATCGTTGTATGCGGGTATTTTCCTGATGGCCAGTCTTCCTCAGCAAAACCTCACGTTAATGGCCACACAAATGAGCACCCAACACCTAGCAAAAGAGAGCTCTACGCAGCAGACCTCTTTCAGGCGCTTAGAGAGCGGGCACACATTCCAGACACGGAAACCACATTGCGAGCTGAATTCGGTGTATGCGGGCATTTTCCTGATGGCCAGGCTTCGTCAACAAAGCCTCACGTTAATGTTCACCTAAATGAGCACACGACACTCAGCAAAAGAGAGCTGTACACAGAAATCCTCTTTCCGGCGCTTAGAGAGCAGGCACACATTACAGACACAGAAACCACAATGCGAGCTGAATTCGTTGTATGCGGGCATTTTCCTGATGGCCAGGCTTCGTCAACAAAGCCTCACGTTAATGTTCACCTAAATGAGCACACGACACTCAGCAAAAGAGAGCTCTACACAGAAATCCTCTTTCAGGTGCTTAGAGTGCAGGCACACAGGACAGACACGGAAACCACATTGCAAGTTCAATTCGTTGTATGCGGGTATTTTCCTGATGGCCAGGCTTCCTCAGCAAAGCCTCACGTTCACGGCCACACAGACATGGTTGAAAGCACATTGAAAGCCCTGTTTCAGCCTCCACTGCCAGGGCTTCAATGATTCCTTGAGTGGGCCATCCTGCAGTGCTTTCTTTCAGTCACATAAGCTGAATCCAAAGCTGACTTGCCTCCACTGCTGTCACTACAATGCATCATCTTCTGCAACTTCCAGTGTCGCTAGAGCAAAGGCCTATTCGCAGCCCACCCACATCTTTGAGATAGAGGGCTTACAGAGAAGACCGCGTTCTACTGCAATGTTTGCTGTTTTCCTCATCACATAGGAGCAAATTGCGTGCAAAATGAAAGCAGCCTCGTATTCCCTCATGGAGTGTCTCCTCAGTGCATGGTGGATTGTTTCTGCGGCAGAGTTTGTCATGAGGCTCTCCTGCAGCAGTTTCTGACACTTTACAACAAAGGCGTCTTCAGGGCCTTGCTAGTGAAGAGATGAGGTGGCTCTCTGCGCCCTCAGGAAACAAGGCCCTCCTGGAGTATTACAAACCTGTGGAGAAAACCGCCAACAACGAGAGGCTGTCTTCTGTGCACTTGAATGCAGAAGTCCCTCAACACACAGCACATCACACCGAGAACATAACTGCCCACCATACACATGAACCACGGTTCTCAGAGTGAACACAACACACCCAGTGAGGCACACTGACCAAGCTTGACCACACACAGTACACACATCACAAATTACACTCCTTACTCAAAGAGCCAGCCACACACACAACCTGTCAAACACAACCGCGAACATAGAAACCAACATGCAAAACACACACCGTCGACAACAGAAAGAACACAAAAATTATGCAACACACATTTCACACACTACACACATCACTCCAAACACACATAAAACAGACAGCACACACAGCCTCACAGAATGCACAATGCCAAACACACAACATATACACAAAGATATCAGTCCTAACACACAGTGTCTCACTCAACAAGCAAAACACACAGACCACAGAACACACAGAGTAGAATACACACAACACAAACACAACTCACAGAACCACACATCACACGACACACACAAGCATCCGGCACAGAAAGTATCACAACTCATAACACACACAACACTCCCAAATCCATAGGCAAAACACATATAACCAACAAAGACAAGTAGCACACATTTCACACACTACCCACTGCACACACAATCACGCACAGACACACCACACATACATCCTCACACAGGAGCACAACGCACTACACACACGCAACACAGAAACACGCAACACAACAGACACAATAAACACACCACACCCTTGAAGGCACATAAGTACTGCTCACAATGCACACGAAAACCATTGCACAGACCACATACTGTATGCAAGAGATGTACAAAACAAGCACAGCCACACACAGTCAACACATCTTACATCATGTGCATAACTCCAACAGCCAGACACACACACAGCCTCTCTCACACAACACACAAAACACAACCACACACACAAAACTGACACAACACATACAAATGCACACAAAACTGACGAAACGCGTGCAACACACATAGCACACTGCACACAACACGCACAACCACAATCTAATCATAGAGAACACATGCATCCCCACGCGCACACAGCACGAACGAAAACACACCCACACACAACATACACATGCACACAACACACCCAACACAAGGCGAACCCATCATTACACACAATGCTGAAATGACACAGCCCACGCCACATCTACCCAGTATGTCACACGCAGAAAGCCTAAAGGCAGCACTCACACCACCCAGAACACAGCACATAACAACAAACAAGAGAATTTATAAGACACGGAAACCACATTGCGAGCTGAATTTGTTGTATGCGGGTATTTTCCTGACAGCCAGGCTTCCTCAGCAAAACCTCACGTTAATGGCCTCACAAATGAGCTCCCGACACTCAGCAAAAGATATCTCTACAGAGCAGACTTCACTCATGCGCTTAGAGTGCAGTCACACAGGACTGACACGGAAAACACATTGCCTGCTGAAATCGTTGTATGCGGGTATTTTCCTGATGGCCAGTCTTCCTCAGCAAAACCTCACGTTAATGGCCACACAAATGAGCACCCAACACCTAGCAAAAGAGAGCTCTACGCAGCAGACCTCTTTCAGGCGCTTAGAGAGCGGGCACACATTCCAGACACGGAAACCACATTGCGAGCTGAATTCGGTGTATGCGGGCATTTTCCTGATGGCCAGGCTTCGTCAACAAAGCCTCACGTTAATGTTCACCTAAATGAGCACACGACACTCAGCAAAAGAGAGCTGTACACAGAAATCCTCTTTCCGGCGCTTAGAGAGCAGGCACACATTACAGACACAGAAACCACAATGCGAGCTGAATTCGTTGTATGCGGGCATTTTCCTGATGGCCAGGCTTCGTCAACAAAGCCTCACGTTAATGTTCACCTAAATGAGCACACGACACTCAGCAAAAGAGAGCTCTACACAGAAATCCTCTTTCAGGTGCTTAGAGTGCAGGCACACAGGACAGACACGGAAACCACATTGCAAGTTCAATTCGTTGTATGCGGGTATTTTCCTGATGG
This sequence comes from Manis javanica, assembly GCF_040802235.1. NCBI lineage: Eukaryota > Metazoa > Chordata > Mammalia > Pholidota > Manidae > Manis > Manis javanica. Next base: position 179,253 of record NW_027332180.1, on the reverse strand, counting down.
CCAGGCTTCCTCAGCAAAGCCTCACGTTCACGGCCACACAGACATGGTTGAAAGCACATTGAAAGCCCTGTTTCAGCCTCCACTGCCAGGGCTTCAATGATTCCTTGAGTGGGCCATCCTGCAGTGCTTTCTTTCAGTCACATAAGCTGAATCCAAAGCTGACTTGCCTCCACTGCTGTCACTACAATGCATCATCTTCTGCAACTTCCAGTGTCGCTAGAGCAAAGGCCTATTCGCAGCCCACCCACATCTTTGAGATAGAGGGCTTACAGAGAAGACCGCGTTCTACTGCAATGTTTGCTGTTTTCCTCATCACATAGGAGCAAATTGCGTGCAAAATGAAAGCAGCCTCGTATTCCCTCATGGAGTGTCTCCTCAGTGCATGGTGGATTGTTTCTGCGGCAGAGTTTGTCATGAGGCTCTCCTGCAGCAGTTTCTGACACTTTACAACAAAGGCGTCTTCAGGGCCTTGCTAGTGAAGAGATGAGGTGGCTCTCTGCGCCCTCAGGAAACAAGGCCCTCCTGGAGTATTACAAACCTGTGGAGAAAACCGCCAACAACGAGAGGCTGTCTTCTGTGCACTTGAATGCAGAAGTCCCTCAACACACAGCACATCACACCGAGAACATAACTGCCCACCATACACATGAACCACGGTTCTCAGAGTGAACACAACACACCCAGTGAGGCACACTGACCAAGCTTGACCACACACAGTACACACATCACAAATTACACTCCTTACTCAAAGAGCCAGCCACACACACAACCTGTCAAACACAACCGCGAACATAGAAACCAACATGCAAAACACACACCGTCGACAACAGAAAGAACACAAAAATTATGCAACACACATTTCACACACTACACACATCACTCCAAACACACATAAAACAGACAGCACACACAGCCTCACAGAATGCACAATGCCAAACACACAACATATACACAAAGATATCAGTCCTAACACACAGTGTCTCACTCAACAAGCAAAACACACAGACCACAGAACACACAGAGTAGAATACACACAACACAAACACAACTCACAGAACCACACATCACACGACACACACAAGCATCCGGCACAGAAAGTATCACAACTCATAACACACACAACACTCCCAAATCCATAGGCAAAACACATATAACCAACAAAGACAAGTAGCACACATTTCACACACTACCCACTGCACACACAATCGCGCACAGACACACCACACATACATCCTCACACAGGAGCACAACGCACTACACACACGCAACACAGAAACACGCAACACAACAGACACAATAAACACACCACACCCTTGAAGGCACATAAGTACTGCTCACAATGCACACGAAAACCATTGCACAGACCACATACTGTATGCAAGAGATGTACAAAACAAGCACAGCCACACACAGTCAACACATCTTACATCATGTGCATAACTCCAACAGCCAGACACACACACAGCCTCTCTCACACAACACACAAAACACAACCACACACACAAAACTGACACAACACATACAAATGCACACAAAACTGACGAAACGCGTGCAACACACATAGCACACTGCACACAACACGCACAACCACAATCTAATCATAGAGAACACATGCATCCCCACGCGCACACAGCACGAACGAAAACACACCCACACACAACATACACATGCACACAACACACCCAACACAAGGCGAACCCATCATTACACACAATGCTGAAATGACACAGCCCACGCCACATCTACCCAGTATGTCACACGCAGAAAGCCTAAAGGCAGCACTCACACCACCCAGAACACAGCACATAACAACAAACAAGAGAATTTATAAGACACGGAAACCACATTGCGAGCTGAATTTGTTGTATGCGGGTATTTTCCTGACAGCCAGGCTTCCTCAGCAAAACCTCACGTTAATGGCCTCACAAATGAGCTCCCGACACTCAGCAAAAGATATCTCTACAGAGCAGACTTCACTCATGCGCTTAGAGTGCAGTCACACAGGACTGACACGGAAAACACATTGCCTGCTGAAATCGTTGTATGCGGGTATTTTCCTGATGGCCAGTCTTCCTCAGCAAAACCTCACGTTAATGGCCACACAAATGAGCACCCAACACCTAGCAAAAGAGAGCTCTACGCAGCAGACCTCTTTCAGGCGCTTAGAGAGCGGGCACACATTCCAGACACGGAAACCACATTGCGAGCTGAATTCGGTGTATGCGGGCATTTTCCTGATGGCCAGGCTTCGTCAACAAAGCCTCACGTTAATGTTCACCTAAATGAGCACACGACACTCAGCAAAAGAGAGCTGTACACAGAAATCCTCTTTCCGGCGCTTAGAGAGCAGGCACACATTACAGACACAGAAACCACAATGCGAGCTGAATTCGTTGTATGCGGGCATTTTCCTGATGGCCAGGCTTCGTCAACAAAGCCTCACGTTAATGTTCACCTAAATGAGCACACGACACTCAGCAAAAGAGAGCTCTACACAGAAATCCTCTTTCAGGTGCTTAGAGTGCAGGCACACAGGACAGACACGGAAACCACATTGCAAGTTCAATTCGTTGTATGCGGGTATTTTCCTGATGGCCAGGCTTCCTCAGCAAAGCCTCACGTTCACGGCCACACAGACATGGTTGAAAGCACATTGAAAGCCCTGTTTCAGCCTCCACTGCCAGGGCTTCAATGATTCCTTGAGTGGGCCATCCTGCAGTGCTTTCTTTCAGTCACATAAGCTGAATCCAAAGCTGACTTGCCTCCACTGCTGTCACTACAATGCATCATCTTCTGCAACTTCCAGTGTCGCTAGAGCAAAGGCCTATTCGCAGCCCACCCACATCTTTGAGATAGAGGGCTTACAGAGAAGACCGCGTTCTACTGCAATGTTTGCTGTTTTCCTCATCACATAGGAGCAAATTGCGTGCAAAATGAAAGCAGCCTCGTATTCCCTCATGGAGTGTCTCCTCAGTGCATGGTGGATTGTTTCTGCGGCAGAGTTTGTCATGAGGCTCTCCTGCAGCAGTTTCTGACACTTTACAACAAAGGCGTCTTCAGGGCCTTGCTAGTGAAGAGATGAGGTGGCTCTCTGCGCCCTCAGGAAACAAGGCCCTCCTGGAGTATTACAAACCTGTGGAGAAAACCGCCAACAACGAGAGGCTGTCTTCTGTGCACTTGAATGCAGAAGTCCCTCAACACACAGCACATCACACCGAGAACATAACTGCCCACCATACACATGAACCACGGTTCTCAGAGTGAACACAACACACCCAGTGAGGCACACTGACCAAGCTTGACCACACACAGTACACACATCACAAATTACACTCCTTACTCAAAGAGCCAGCCACACACACAACCTGTCAAACACAACCGCGAACATAGAAACCAACATGCAAAACACACACCGTCGACAACAGAAAGAACACAAAAATTATGCAACACACATTTCACACACTACACACATCACTCCAAACACACATAAAACAGACAGCACACACAGCCTCACAGAATGCACAATGCCAAACACACAACATATACACAAAGATATCAGTCCTAACACACAGTGTCTCACTCAACAAGCAAAACACACAGACCACAGAACACACAGAGTAGAATACACACAACACAAACACAACTCACAGAACCACACATCACACGACACACACAAGCATCCGGCACAGAAAGTATCACAACTCATAACACACACAACACTCCCAAATCCATAGGCAAAACACATATAACCAACAAAGACAAGTAGCACACATTTCACACACTACCCACTGCACACACAATCACGCACAGACACACCACACATACATCCTCACACAGGAGCACAACGCACTACACACACGCAACACAGAAACACGCAACACAACAGACACAATAAACACACCACACCCTTGAAGGCACATAAGTACTGCTCACAATGCACACGAAAACCATTGCACAGACCACATACTGTATGCAAGAGATGTACAAAACAAGCACAGCCACACACAGTCAACACATCTTACATCATGTGCATAACTCCAACAGCCAGACACACACACAGCCTCTCTCACACAACACACAAAACACAACCACACACACAAAACTGACACAACACATACAAATGCACACAAAACTGACGAAACGCGTGCAACACACATAGCACACTGCACACAACACGCACAACCACAATCTAATCATAGAGAACACATGCATCCCCACGCGCACACAGCACGAACGAAAACACACCCACACACAACATACACATGCACACAACACACCCAACACAAGGCGAACCCATCATTACACACAATGCTGAAATGACACAGCCCACGCCACATCTACCCAGTATGTCACACGCAGAAAGCCTAAAGGCAGCACTCACACCACCCAGAACACAGCACATAACAACAAACAAGAGAATTTATAAGACACGGAAACCACATTGCGAGCTGAATTTGTTGTATGCGGGTATTTTCCTGACAGCCAGGCTTCCTCAGCAAAACCTCACGTTAATGGCCTCACAAATGAGCTCCCGACACTCAGCAAAAGATATCTCTACAGAGCAGACTTCACTCATGCGCTTAGAGTGCAGTCACACAGGACTGACACGGAAAACACATTGCCTGCTGAAATCGTTGTATGCGGGTATTTTCCTGATGGCCAGTCTTCCTCAGCAAAACCTCACGTTAATGGCCACACAAATGAGCACCCAACACCTAGCAAAAGAGAGCTCTACGCAGCAGACCTCTTTCAGGCGCTTAGAGAGCGGGCACACATTCCAGACACGGAAACCACATTGCGAGCTGAATTCGGTGTATGCGGGCATTTTCCTGATGGCCAGGCTTCGTCAACAAAGCCTCACGTTAATGTTCACCTAAATGAGCACACGACACTCAGCAAAAGAGAGCTGTACACAGAAATCCTCTTTCCGGCGCTTAGAGAGCAGGCACACATTACAGACACAGAAACCACAATGCGAGCTGAATTCGTTGTATGCGGGCATTTTCCTGATGGCCAGGCTTCGTCAACAAAGCCTCACGTTAATGTTCACCTAAATGAGCACACGACACTCAGCAAAAGAGAGCTCTACACAGAAATCCTCTTTCAGGTGCTTAGAGTGCAGGCACACAGGACAGACACGGAAACCACATTGCAAGTTCAATTCGTTGTATGCGGGTATTTTCCTGATGGCCAGGCTTCCTCAGCAAAGCCTCACGTTCACGGCCACACAGACATGGTTGAAAGCACATTGAAAGCCCTGTTTCAGCCTCCACTGCCAGGGCTTCAATGATTCCTTGAGTGGGCCATCCTGCAGTGCTTTCTTTCAGTCACATAAGCTGAATCCAAAGCTGACTTGCCTCCACTGCTGTCACTACAATGCATCATCTTCTGCAACTTCCAGTGTCGCTAGAGCAAAGGCCTATTCGCAGCCCACCCACATCTTTGAGATAGAGGGCTTACAGAGAAGACCGCGTTCTACTGCAATGTTTGCTGTTTTCCTCATCACATAGGAGCAAATTGCGTGCAAAATGAAAGCAGCCTCGTATTCCCTCATGGAGTGTCTCCTCAGTGCATGGTGGATTGTTTCTGCGGCAGAGTTTGTCATGAGGCTCTCCTGCAGCAGTTTCTGACACTTTACAACAAAGGCGTCTTCAGGGCCTTGCTAGTGAAGAGATGAGGTGGCTCTCTGCGCCCTCAGGAAACAAGGCCCTCCTGGAGTATTACAAACCTGTGGAGAAAACCGCCAACAACGAGAGGCTGTCTTCTGTGCACTTGAATGCAGAAGTCCCTCAACACACAGCACATCACACCGAGAACATAACTGCCCACCATACACATGAACCACGGTTCTCAGAGTGAACACAACACACCCAGTGAGGCACACTGACCAAGCTTGACCACACACAGTACACACATCACAAATTACACTCCTTACTCAAAGAGCCAGGCACACACACAACCTGTCAAACACAACCCCGAACATAGAAACCAACATGCAAAAGACACACCGTCGACAACAGAAAGAACACAAAAATTATGCAACACACATTTCACACACTACACACATCACTCCAAACACACATAAAACAGACAGCACACACAGCCTCACAGAATGCACAATGCCAAACACACAACATATACACAAAGATATCAGTCCTAACACACAGTGTCTCACTCAACAAGCAAAACACACAGACCACAGAACACACAGAGTAGAATACACACAACACAAACACAACTCACAGAACCACACATCACACGACACACACAAGCATCCGGCACAGAAAGTATCACAACTCATAACACACACAACACTCCCAAATCCATAGGCAAAACACATATAACCAACAAAGACAAGTAGCACACATTTCACACACTACCCACTGCACACACAATCACGCACAGACACACCACACATACATCCTCACACAGGAGCACAACGCACTACACACACGCAACACAGAAACACGCAACACAACAGACACAATAAACACACCACACCCTTGAAGGCACATAAGTACTGCTCACAATGCACACGAAAACCATTGCACAGACCACATACTGTATGCAAGAGATGTACAAAACAAGCACAGCCACACACAGTCAACACATCTTACATCATGTGCATAACTCCAACAGCCAGACACACACACAGCCTCTCTCACACAACACACAAAACACAACCACACACACAAAACTGACACAACACATACAAATGCACACAAAACTGACGAAACGCGTGCAACACACATAGCACACTGCACACAACACGCACAACCACAATCTAATCATAGAGAACACATGCATCCCCACGCGCACACAGCACGAACGAAAACACACCCACACACAACATACACATGCACACAACACACCCAACACAAGGCGAACCCATCATTACACACAATGCTGAAATGACACAGCCCACGCCACATCTACCCAGTATGTCACACGCAGAAAGCCTAAAGGCAGCACTCACACCACCCAGAACACAGCACATAACAACAAACAAGAGAATTTATAAGACACGGAAACCACATTGCGAGCTGAATTTGTTGTATGCGGGTATTTTCCTGACAGCCAGGCTTCCTCAGCAAAACCTCACGTTAATGGCCTCACAAATGAGCTCCCGACACTCAGCAAAAGATATCTCTACAGAGCAGACTTCACTCATGCGCTTAGAGTGCAGTCACACAGGACTGACACGGAAAACACATTGCCTGCTGAAATCGTTGTATGCGGGTATTTTCCTGATGGCCAGTCTTCCTCAGCAAAACCTCACGTTAATGGCCACACAAATGAGCACCCAACACCTAGCAAAAGAGAGCTCTACGCAGCAGACCTCTTTCAGGCGCTTAGAGAGCGGGCACACATTCCAGACACGGAAACCACATTGCGAGCTGAATTCGGTGTATGCGGGCATTTTCCTGATGGCCAGGCTTCGTCAACAAAGCCTCACGTTAATGTTCACCTAAATGAGCACACGACACTCAGCAAAAGAGAGCTGTACACAGAAATCCTCTTTCCGGCGCTTAGAGAGCAGGCACACATTACAGACACAGAAACCACAATGCGAGCTGAATTCGTTGTATGCGGGCATTTTCCTGATGGCCAGGCTTCGTCAACAAAGCCTCACGTTAATGTTCACCTAAATGAGCACACGACACTCAGCAAAAGAGAGCTCTACACAGAAATCCTCTTTCAGGTGCTTAGAGTGCAGGCACACAGGACAGACACGGAAACCACATTGCAAGTTCAATTCGTTGTATGCGGGTATTTTCCTGATGGCCAGGCTTCCTCAGCAAAGCCTCACGTTCACGGCCACACAGACATGGTTGAAAGCACATTGAAAGCCCTGTTTCAGCCTCCACTGCCAGGGCTTCAATGATTCCTTGAGTGGGCCATCCTGCAGTGCTTTCTTTCAGTCACATAAGCTGAATCCAAAGCTGACTTGCCTCCACTGCTGTCACTACAATGCATCATCTTCTGCAACTTCCAGTGTCGCTAGAGCAAAGGCCTATTCGCAGCCCACCCACATCTTTGAGATAGAGGGCTTACAGAGAAGACCGCGTTCTACTGCAATGTTTGCTGTTTTCCTCATCACATAGGAGCAAATTGCGTGCAAAATGAAAGCAGCCTCGTATTCCCTCATGGAGTGTCTCCTCAGTGCATGGTGGATTGTTTCTGCGGCAGAGTTTGTCATGAGGCTCTCCTGCAGCAGTTTCTGACACTTTACAACAAAGGCGTCTTCAGGGCCTTGCTAGTGAAGAGATGAGGTGGCTCTCTGCGCCCTCAGGAAACAAGGCCCTCCTGGAGTATTACAAACCTGTGGAGAAAACCGCCAACAACGAGAGGCTGTCTTCTGTGCACTTGAATGCAGAAGTCCCTCAACACACAGCACATCACACCGAGAACATAACTGCCCACCATACACATGAACCACGGTTCTCAGAGTGAACACAACACACCCAGTGAGGCACACTGACCAAGCTTGACCACACACAGTACACACATCACAAATTACACTCCTTACTCAAAGAGCCAGCCACACACACAACCTGTCAAACACAACCGCGAACATAGAAACCAACATGCAAAACACACACCGTCGACAACAGAAAGAACACAAAAATTATGCAACACACATTTCACACACTACACACATCACTCCAAACACACATAAAACAGACAGCACACACAGCCTCACAGAATGCACAATGCCAAACACACAACATATACACAAAGATATCAGTCCTAACACACAGTGTCTCACTCAACAAGCAAAACACACAGACCACAGAACACACAGAGTAGAATACACACAACACAAACACAACTCACAGAACCACACATCACACGACACACACAAGCATCCGGCACAGAAAGTATCACAACTCATAACACACACAACACTCCCAAATCCATAGGCAAAACACATATAACCAACAAAGACAAGTAGCACACATTTCACACACTACCCACTGCACACACAATCACGCACAGACACACCACACATACATCCTCACACAGGAGCACAACGCACTACACACACGCAACACAGAAACACGCAACACAACAGACACAATAAACACACCACACCCTTGAAGGCACATAAGTACTGCTCACAATGCACACGAAAACCATTGCACAGACCACATACTGTATGCAAGAGATGTACAAAACAAGCACAGCCACACACAGTCAACACATCTTACATCATGTGCATAACTCCAACAGCCAGACACACACACAGCCTCTCTCACACAACACACAAAACACAACCACACACACAAAACTGACACAACACATACAAATGCACACAAAACTGACGAAACGCGTGCAACACACATAGCACACTGCACACAACACGCACAACCACAATCTAATCATAGAGAACACATGCATCCCCACGCGCACACAGCACGAACGAAAACACACCCACACACAACATACACATGCACACAACACACCCAACACAAGGCGAACCCATCATTACACACAATGCTGAAATGACACAGCCCACGCCACATCTACCCAGTATGTCACACGCAGAAAGCCTAAAGGCAGCACTCACACCACCCAGAACACAGCACATAACAACAAACAAGAGAATTTATAAGACACGGAAACCACATTGCGAGCTGAATTTGTTGTATGCGGGTATTTTCCTGACAGCCAGGCTTCCTCAGCAAAACCTCACGTTAATGGCCTCACAAATGAGCTCCCGACACTCAGCAAAAGATATCTCTACAGAGCAGACTTCACTCATGCGCTTAGAGTGCAGTCACACAGGACTGACACGGAAAACACATTGCCTGCTGAAATCGTTGTATGCGGGTATTTTCCTGATGGCCAGTCTTCCTCAGCAAAACCTCACGTTAATGGCCACACAAATGAGCACCCAACACCTAGCAAAAGAGAGCTCTACGCAGCAGACCTCTTTCAGGCGCTTAGAGAGCGGGCACACATTCCAGACACGGAAACCACATTGCGAGCTGAATTCGGTGTATGCGGGCATTTTCCTGATGGCCAGGCTTCGTCAACAAAGCCTCACGTTAATGTTCACCTAAATGAGCACACGACACTCAGCAAAAGAGAGCTGTACACAGAAATCCTCTTTCCGGCGCTTAGAGAGCAGGCACACATTACAGACACAGAAACCACAATGCGAGCTGAATTCGTTGTATGCGGGCATTTTCCTGATGGCCAGGCTTCGTCAACAAAGCCTCACGTTAATGTTCACCTAAATGAGCACACGACACTCAGCAAAAGAGAGCTCTACACAGAAATCCTCTTTCAGGTGCTTAGAGTGCAGGCACACAGGACAGACACGGAAACCACATTGCAAGTTCAATTCGTTGTATGCGGGTATTTTCCTGATGGCCAGGCTTCCTCAGCAAAGCCTCACGTTCACGGCCACACAGACATGGTTGAAAGCACATTGAAAGCCCTGTTTCAGCCTCCACTGCCAGGGCTTCAATGATTCCTTGAGTGGGCCATCCTGCAGTGCTTTCTTTCAGTCACATAAGCTGAATCCAAAGCTGACTTGCCTCCACTGCTGTCACTACAATGCATCATCTTCTGCAACTTCCAGTGTCGCTAGAGCAAAGGCCTATTCGCAGCCCACCCACATCTTTGAGATAGAGGGCTTACAGAGAAGACCGCGTTCTACTGCAATGTTTGCTGTTTTCCTCATCACATAGGAGCAAATTGCGTGCAAAATGAAAGCAGCCTCGTATTCCCTCATGGAGTGTCTCCTCAGTGCATGGTGGATTGTTTCTGCGGCAGAGTTTGTCATGAGGCTCTCCTGCAGCAGTTTCTGACACTTTACAACAAAGGCGTCTTCAGGGCCTTGCTAGTGAAGAGATGAGGTGGCTCTCTGCGCCCTCAGGAAACAAGGCCCTCCTGGAGTATTACAAACCTGTGGAGAAAACCGCCAACAACGAGAGGCTGTCTTCTGTGCACTTGAATGCAGAAGTCCCTCAACACACAGCACATCACACCGAGAACATAACTGCCCACCATACACATGAACCACGGTTCTCAGAGTGAACACAACACACCCAGTGAGGCACACTGACCAAGCTTGACCACACACAGTACACACATCACAAATTACACTCCTTACTCAAAGAGCCAGCCACACACACAACCTGTCAAACACAACCGCGAACATAGAAACCAACATGCAAAACACACACCGTCGACAACAGAAAGAACACAAAAATTATGCAACACACATTTCACACACTACACACATCACTCCAAACACACATAAAACAGACAGCACACACAGCCTCACAGAATGCACAATGCCAAACACACAACATATACACAAAGATATCAGTCCTAACACACAGTGTCTCACTCAACAAGCAAAACACACAGACCACAGAACACACAGAGTAGAATACACACAACACAAACACAACTCACAGAACCACACATCACACGACACACACAAGCATCCGGCACAGAAAGTATCACAACTCATAACACACACAACACTCCCAAATCCATAGGCAAAACACATATAACCAACAAAGACAAGTAGCACACATTTCACACACTACCCACTGCACACACAATCACGCACAGACACACCACACATACATCCTCACACAGGAGCACAACGCACTACACACACGCAACACAGAAACACGCAACACAACAGACACAATAAACACACCACACCCTTGAAGGCACATAAGTACTGCTCACAATGCACACGAAAACCATTGCACAGACCACATACTGTATGCAAGAGATGTACAAAACAAGCACAGCCACACACAGTCAACACATCTTACATCATGTGCATAACTCCAACAGCCAGACACACACACAGCCTCTCTCACACAACACACAAAACACAACCACACACACAAAACTGACACAACACATACAAATGCACACAAAACTGACGAAACGCGTGCAACACACATAGCACACTGCACACAACACGCACAACCACAATCTAATCATAGAGAACACATGCATCCCCACGCGCACACAGCACGAACGAAAACACACCCACACACAACATACACATGCACACAACACACCCAACACAAGGCGAACCCATCATTACACACAATGCTGAAATGACACAGCCCACGCCACATCTACCCAGTATGTCACACGCAGAAAGCCTAAAGGCAGCACTCACACCACCCAGAACACAGCACATAACAACAAACAAGAGAATTTATAAGACACGGAAACCACATTGCGAGCTGAATTTGTTGTATGCGGGTATTTTCCTGACAGCCAGGCTTCCTCAGCAAAACCTCACGTTAATGGCCTCACAAATGAGCTCCCGACACTCAGCAAAAGATATCTCTACAGAGCAGACTTCACTCATGCGCTTAGAGTGCAGTCACACAGGACTGACACGGAAAACACATTGCCTGCTGAAATCGTTGTATGCGGGTATTTTCCTGATGGCCAGTCTTCCTCAGCAAAACCTCACGTTAATGGCCACACAAATGAGCACCCAACACCTAGCAAAAGAGAGCTCTACGCAGCAGACCTCTTTCAGGCGCTTAGAGAGCGGGCACACATTCCAGACACGGAAACCACATTGCGAGCTGAATTCGGTGTATGCGGGCATTTTCCTGATGGCCAGGCTTCGTCAACAAAGCCTCACGTTAATGTTCACCTAAATGAGCACACGACACTCAGCAAAAGAGAGCTGTACACAGAAATCCTCTTTCCGGCGCTTAGAGAGCAGGCACACATTACAGACACAGAAACCACAATGCGAGCTGAATTCGTTGTATGCGGGCATTTTCCTGATGGCCAGGCTTCGTCAACAAAGCCTCACGTTAATGTTCACCTAAATGAGCACACGACACTCAGCAAAAGAGAGCTCTACACAGAAATCCTCTTTCAGGTGCTTAGAGTGCAGGCACACAGGACAGACACGGAAACCACATTGCAAGTTCAATTCGTTGTATGCGGGTATTTTCCTGATGGCCAGGCTTCCTCAGCAAAGCCTCACGTTCATGGCCACACAGACATGGTTGAAAGCACATTGAAAGCCCTGTTTCAGCCTCCACTGCCAGGGCTTCAATGATTCCTTGAGTGGGCCATCCTGCAGTGCTTTCTTTCAGTCACATAAGCTGAATCCAAAGCTGACTTGCCTCCACTGCTGTCACTACAATGCATCATCTTCTGCAACTTCCAGTGTCGCTAGAGCAAAGGCCTATTCGCAGCCCACCCACATCTTTGAGATAGAGGGCTTACAGAGAAGACCGCGTTCTACTGCAATGTTTGCTGTTTTCCTCATCACATAGGAGCAAATTGCGTGCAAAATGAAAGCAGCCTCGTATTCCCTCATGGAGTGTCTCCTCAGTGCATGGTGGATTGTTTCTGCGGCAGAGTTTGTCATGAGGCTCTCCTGCAGCAGTTTCTGACACTTTACAACAAAGGCGTCTTCAGGGCCTTGCTAGTGAAGAGATGAGGTGGCTCTCTGCGCCCTCAGGAAACAAGGCCCTCCTGGAGTATTACAAACCTGTGGAGAAAACCGCCAACAACGAGAGGCTGTCTTCTGTGCACTTGAATGCAGAAGTCCCTCAACACACAGCACATCACACCGAGAACATAACTGCCCACCATACACATGAACCACGGTTCTCAGAGTGAACACAACACACCCAGTGAGGCACACTGACCAAGCTTGACCACACACAGTACACACATCACAAATTACACTCCTTACTCAAAGAGCCAGCCACACACACAACCTGTCAAACACAACCGCGAACATAGAAACCAACATGCAAAACACACACCGTCGACAACAGAAAGAACACAAAAATTATGCAACACACATTTCACACACTACACACATCACTCCAAACACACATAAAACAGACAGCACACACAGCCTCACAGAATGCACAATGCCAAACACACAACATATACACAAAGATATCAGTCCTAACACACAGTGTCTCACTCAACAAGCAAAACACACAGACCACAGAACACACAGAGTAGAATACACACAACACAAACACAACTCACAGAACCACACATCACACGACACACACAAGCATCCGGCACAGAAAGTATCACAACTCATAACACACACAACACTCCCAAATCCATAGGCAAAACACATATAACCAACAAAGACAAGTAGCACACATTTCACACACTACCCACTGCACACACAATCACGCACAGACACACCACACATACATCCTCACACAGGAGCACAACGCACTACACACACGCAACACAGAAACACGCAACACAACAGACACAATAAACACACCACACCCTTGAAGGCACATAAGTACTGCTCACAATGCACACGAAAACCATTGCACAGACCACATACTGTATGCAAGAGATGTACAAAACAAGCACAGCCACACACAGTCAACACATCTTACATCATGTGCATAACTCCAACAGCCAGACACACACACAGCCTCTCTCACACAACACACAAAACACAACCACACACACAAAACTGACACAACACATACAAATGCACACAAAACTGACGAAACGCGTGCAACACACATAGCACACTGCACACAACACGCACAACCACAATCTAATCATAGAGAACACATGCATCCCCACGCGCACACAGCACGAACGAAAACACACCCACACACAACATACACATGCACACAACACACCCAACACAAGGCGAACCCATCATTACACACAATGCTGAAATGACACAGCCCACGCCACATCTACCCAGTATGTCACACGCAGAAAGCCTAAAGGCAGCACTCACACCACCCAGAACACAGCACATAACAACAAACAAGAGAATTTATAAGACACGGAAACCACATTGCGAGCTGAATTTGTTGTATGCGGGTATTTTCCTGACAGCCAGGCTTCCTCAGCAAAACCTCACGTTAATGGCCTCACAAATGAGCTCCCGACACTCAGCAAAAGATATCTCTACAGAGCAGACTTCACTCATGCGCTTAGAGTGCAGTCACACAGGACTGACACGGAAAACACATTGCCTGCTGAAATCGTTGTATGCGGGTATTTTCCTGATGGCCAGTCTTCCTCAGCAAAACCTCACGTTAATGGCCACACAAATGAGCACCCAACACCTAGCAAAAGAGAGCTCTACGCAGCAGACCTCTTTCAGGCGCTTAGAGAGCGGGCACACATTCCAGACACGGAAACCACATTGCGAGCTGAATTCGGTGTATGCGGGCATTTTCCTGATGGCCAGGCTTCGTCAACAAAGCCTCACGTTAATGTTCACCTAAATGAGCACACGACACTCAGCAAAAGAGAGCTGTACACAGAAATCCTCTTTCCGGCGCTTAGAGAGCAGGCACACATTACAGACACAGAAACCACAATGCGAGCTGAATTCGTTGTATGCGGGCATTTTCCTGATGGCCAGGCTTCGTCAACAAAGCCTCACGTTAATGTTCACCTAAATGAGCACACGACACTCAGCAAAAGAGAGCTCTACACAGAAATCCTCTTTCAGGTGCTTAGAGTGCAGGCACACAGGACAGACACGGAAACCACATTGCAAGTTCAATTCGTTGTATGCGGGTATTTTCCTGATGGCCAGGCTTCCTCAGCAAAGCCTCACGTTCACGGCCACACAGACATGGTTGAAAGCACATTGAAAGCCCTGTTTCAGCCTCCACTGCCAGGGCTTCAATGATTCCTTGAGTGGGCCATCCTGCAGTGCTTTCTTTCAGTCACATAAGCTGAATCCAAAGCTGACTTGCCTCCACTGCTGTCACTACAATGCATCATCTTCTGCAACTTCCAGTGTCGCTAGAGCAAAGGCCTATTCGCAGCCCACCCACATCTTTGAGATAGAGGGCTTACAGAGAAGACCGCGTTCTACTGCAATGTTTGCTGTTTTCCTCATCACATAGGAGCAAATTGCGTGCAAAATGAAAGCAGCCTCGTATTCCCTCATGGAGTGTCTCCTCAGTGCATGGTGGATTGTTTCTGCGGCAGAGTTTGTCATGAGGCTCTCCTGCAGCAGTTTCTGACACTTTACAACAAAGGCGTCTTCAGGGCCTTGCTAGTGAAGAGATGAGGTGGCTCTCTGCGCCCTCAGGAAACAAGGCCCTCCTGGAGTATTACAAACCTGTGGAGAAAACCGCCAACAACGAGAGGCTGTCTTCTGTGCACTTGAATGCAGAAGTCCCTCAACACACAGCACATCACACCGAGAACATAACTGCCCACCATACACATGAACCACGGTTCTCAGAGTGAACACAACACACCCAGTGAGGCACACTGACCAAGCTTGACCACACACAGTACACACATCACAAATTACACTCCTTACTCAAAGAGCCAGCCACACACACAACCTGTCAAACACAACCGCGAACATAGAAACCAACATGCAAAACACACACCGTCGACAACAGAAAGAACACAAAAATTATGCAACACACATTTCACACACTACACACATCACTCCAAACACACATAAAACAGACAGCACACACAGCCTCACAGAATGCACAATGCCAAACACACAACATATACACAAAGATATCAGTCCTAACACACAGTGTCTCACTCAACAAGCAAAACACACAGACCACAGAACACACAGAGTAGAATACACACAACACAAACACAACTCACAGAACCACACATCACACGACACACACAAGCATCCGGCACAGAAAGTATCACAACTCATAACACACACAACACTCCCAAATCCATAGGCAAAACACATATAACCAACAAAGACAAGTAGCACACATTTCACACACTACCCACTGCACACACAATCACGCACAGACACACCACACATACATCCTCACACAGGAGCACAACGCACTACACACACGCAACACAGAAACACGCAACACAACAGACACAATAAACACACCACACCCTTGAAGGCACATAAGTACTGCTCACAATGCACACGAAAACCATTGCACAGACCACATACTGTATGCAAGAGATGTACAAAACAAGCACAGCCACACACAGTCAACACATCTTACATCATGTGCATAACTCCAACAGCCAGACACACACACAGCCTCTCTCACACAACACACAAAACACAACCACACACACAAAACTGACACAACACATACAAATGCACACAAAACTGACGAAACGCGTGCAACACACATAGCACACTGCACACAACACGCACAACCACAATCTAATCATAGAGAACACATGCATCCCCACGCGCACACAGCACGAACGAAAACACACCCACACACAACATACACATGCACACAACACACCCAACACAAGGCGAACCCATCATTACACACAATGCTGAAATGACACAGCCCACGCCACATCTACCCAGTATGTCACACGCAGAAAGCCTAAAGGCAGCACTCACACCACCCAGAACACAGCACATAACAACAAACAAGAGAATTTATAAGACACGGAAACCACATTGCGAGCTGAATTTGTTGTATGCGGGTATTTTCCTGACAGCCAGGCTTCCTCAGCAAAACCTCACGTTAATGGCCTCACAAATGAGCTCCCGACACTCAGCAAAAGATATCTCTACAGAGCAGACTTCACTCATGCGCTTAGAGTGCAGTCACACAGGACTGACACGGAAAACACATTGCCTGCTGAAATCGTTGTATGCGGGTATTTTCCTGATGGCCAGTCTTCCTCAGCAAAACCTCACGTTAATGGCCACACAAATGAGCACCCAACACCTAGCAAAAGAGAGCTCTACGCAGCAGACCTCTTTCAGGCGCTTAGAGAGCGGGCACACATTCCAGACACGGAAACCACATTGCGAGCTGAATTCGGTGTATGCGGGCATTTTCCTGATGGCCAGGCTTCGTCAACAAAGCCTCACGTTAATGTTCACCTAAATGAGCACACGACACTCAGCAAAAGAGAGCTGTACACAGAAATCCTCTTTCCGGCGCTTAGAGAGCAGGCACACATTACAGACACAGAAACCACAATGCGAGCTGAATTCGTTGTATGCGGGCATTTTCCTGATGGCCAGGCTTCGTCAACAAAGCCTCACGTTAATGTTCACCTAAATGAGCACACGACACTCAGCAAAAGAGAGCTCTACACAGAAATCCTCTTTCAGGTGCTTAGAGTGCAGGCACACAGGACAGACACGGAAACCACATTGCAAGTTCAATTCGTTGTATGCGGGTATTTTCCTGATGGCCAGGCTTCCTCAGCAAAGCCTCACGTTCACGGCCACACAGACATGGTTGAAAGCACATTGAAAGCCCTGTTTCAGCCTCCACTGCCAGGGCTTCAATGATTCCTTGAGTGGGCCATCCTGCAGTGCTTTCTTTCAGTCACATAAGCTGAATCCAAAGCTGACTTGCCTCCACTGCTGTCACTACAATGCATCATCTTCTGCAACTTCCAGTGTCGCTAGAGCAAAGGCCTATTCGCAGCCCACCCACATCTTTGAGATAGAGGGCTTACAGAGAAGACCGCGTTCTACTGCAATGTTTGCTGTTTTCCTCATCACATAGGAGCAAATTGCGTGCAAAATGAAAGCAGCCTCGTATTCCCTCATGGAGTGTCTCCTCAGTGCATGGTGGATTGTTTCTGCGGCAGAGTTTGTCATGAGGCTCTCCTGCAGCAGTTTCTGACACTTTACAACAAAGGCGTCTTCAGGGCCTTGCTAGTGAAGAGATGAGGTGGCTCTCTGCGCCCTCAGGAAACAAGGCCCTCCTGGAGTATTACAAACCTGTGGAGAAAACCGCCAACAACGAGAGGCTGTCTTCTGTGCACTTGAATGCAGAAGTCCCTCAACACACAGCACATCACACCGAGAACATAACTGCCCACCATACACATGAACCACGGTTCTCAGAGTGAACACAACACACCCAGTGAGGCACACTGACCAAGCTTGACCACACACAGTACACACATCACAAATTACACTCCTTACTCAAAGAGCCAGCCACACACACAACCTGTCAAACACAACCGCGAACATAGAAACCAACATGCAAAACACACACCGTCGACAACAGAAAGAACACAAAAATTATGCAACACACATTTCACACACTACACACATCACTCCAAACACACATAAAACAGACAGCACACACAGCCTCACAGAATGCACAATGCCAAACACACAACATATACACAAAGATATCAGTCCTAACACACAGTGTCTCACTCAACAAGCAAAACACACAGACCACAGAACACACAGAGTAGAATACACACAACACAAACACAACTCACAGAACCACACATCACACGACACACACAAGCATCCGGCACAGAAAGTATCACAACTCATAACACACACAACACTCCCAAATCCATAGGCAAAACACATATAACCAACAAAGACAAGTAGCACACATTTCACACACTACCCACTGCACACACAATCGCGCACAGACACACCACACATACATCCTCACACAGGAGCACAACGCACTACACACACGCAACACAGAAACACGCAACACAACAGACACAATAAACACACCACACCCTTGAAGGCACATAAGTACTGCTCACAATGCACACGAAAACCATTGCACAGACCACATACTGTATGCAAGAGATGTACAAAACAAGCACAGCCACACACAGTCAACACATCTTACATCATGTGCATAACTCCAACAGCCAGACACACACACAGCCTCTCTCACACAACACACAAAACACAACCACACACACAAAACTGACACAACACATACAAATGCACACAAAACTGACGAAACGCGTGCAACACACATAGCACACTGCACACAACACGCACAACCACAATCTAATCATAGAGAACACATGCATCCCCACGCGCACACAGCACGAACGAAAACACACCCACACACAACATACACATGCACACAACACACCCAACACAAGGCGAACCCATCATTACACACAATGCTGAAATGACACAGCCCACGCCACATCTACCCAGTATGTCACACGCAGAAAGCCTAAAGGCAGCACTCACACCACCCAGAACACAGCACATAACAACAAACAAGAGAATTTATAAGACACGGAAACCACATTGCGAGCTGAATTTGTTGTATGCGGGTATTTTCCTGACAGCCAGGCTTCCTCAGCAAAACCTCACGTTAATGGCCTCACAAATGAGCTCCCGACACTCAGCAAAAGATATCTCTACAGAGCAGACTTCACTCATGCGCTTAGAGTGCAGTCACACAGGACTGACACGGAAAACACATTGCCTGCTGAAATCGTTGTATGCGGGTATTTTCCTGATGGCCAGTCTTCCTCAGCAAAACCTCACGTTAATGGCCACACAAATGAGCACCCAACACCTAGCAAAAGAGAGCTCTACGCAGCAGACCTCTTTCAGGCGCTTAGAGAGCGGGCACACATTCCAGACACGGAAACCACATTGCGAGCTGAATTCGGTGTATGCGGGCATTTTCCTGATGGCCAGGCTTCGTCAACAAAGCCTCACGTTAATGTTCACCTAAATGAGCACACGACACTCAGCAAAAGAGAGCTGTACACAGAAATCCTCTTTCCGGCGCTTAGAGAGCAGGCACACATTACAGACACAGAAACCACAATGCGAGCTGAATTCGTTGTATGCGGGCATTTTCCTGATGGCCAGGCTTCGTCAACAAAGCC
Source organism: Manis javanica (assembly GCF_040802235.1). Lineage (NCBI taxonomy): Eukaryota > Metazoa > Chordata > Mammalia > Pholidota > Manidae > Manis > Manis javanica. The sequence goes on along the minus strand of NW_027332180.1, from coordinate 158,649 downwards.
TCACGTTAATGTTCACCTAAATGAGCACACGACACTCAGCAAAAGAGAGCTCTACACAGAAATCCTCTTTCAGGTGCTTAGAGTGCAGGCACACAGGACAGACACGGAAACCACATTGCAAGTTCAATTCGTTGTATGCGGGTATTTTCCTGATGGCCAGGCTTCCTCAGCAAAGCCTCACGTTCACGGCCACACAGACATGGTTGAAAGCACATTGAAAGCCCTGTTTCAGCCTCCACTGCCAGGGCTTCAATGATTCCTTGAGTGGGCCATCCTGCAGTGCTTTCTTTCAGTCACATAAGCTGAATCCAAAGCTGACTTGCCTCCACTGCTGTCACTACAATGCATCATCTTCTGCAACTTCCAGTGTCGCTAGAGCAAAGGCCTATTCGCAGCCCACCCACATCTTTGAGATAGAGGGCTTACAGAGAAGACCGCGTTCTACTGCAATGTTTGCTGTTTTCCTCATCACATAGGAGCAAATTGCGTGCAAAATGAAAGCAGCCTCGTATTCCCTCATGGAGTGTCTCCTCAGTGCATGGTGGATTGTTTCTGCGGCAGAGTTTGTCATGAGGCTCTCCTGCAGCAGTTTCTGACACTTTACAACAAAGGCGTCTTCAGGGCCTTGCTAGTGAAGAGATGAGGTGGCTCTCTGCGCCCTCAGGAAACAAGGCCCTCCTGGAGTATTACAAACCTGTGGAGAAAACCGCCAACAACGAGAGGCTGTCTTCTGTGCACTTGAATGCAGAAGTCCCTCAACACACAGCACATCACACCGAGAACATAACTGCCCACCATACACATGAACCACGGTTCTCAGAGTGAACACAACACACCCAGTGAGGCACACTGACCAAGCTTGACCACAAACAGTACACACATCACAAATTACACTCCTTACTCAAAGAGCCAGCCACACACACAACCTGTCAAACACAACCGCGAACATACAAACCAACATGCAAAACACACACCGTCGACAACAGAAAGAACACAAAAATTATGCAACACACATTTCACACACTACACACATCACTCCAAACACACATAAAACAGACAGCACACACAGCCTCACAGAATGCACAATGCCAAACACACAACATATACACAAAGATATCAGTCCTAACACACAGTGTCTCACTCAACAAGCAAAACACACAGACCACAGAACACACAGAGTAGAATACACACAACACAAACACAACTCACAGAACCACACATCACACGACACACACAAGCATCCGGCACAGAAAGTATCACAACTCATAACACACACAACACTCCCAAATCCATAGGCAAAACACATATAACCAACAAAGACAAGTAGCACACATTTCACACACTACCCACTGCACACACAATCACGCACAGACACACCACACATACATCCTCACACAGGAGCACAACGCACTACACACACGCAACACAGAAACACGCAACACAACAGACACAATAAACACACCACACCCTTGAAGGCACATAAGTACTGCTCACAATGCACACGAAAACCATTGCACAGACCACATACTGTATGCAAGAGATGTACAAAACAAGCACAGCCACACACAGTCAACACATCTTACATCATGTGCATAACTCCAACAGCCAGACACACACACAGCCTCTCTCACACAACACACAAAACACAACCACACACACAAAACTGACACAACACATACAAATGCACACAAAACTGACGAAACGCGTGCAACACACATAGCACACTGCACACAACACGCACAACCACAATCTAATCATAGAGAACACATGCATCCCCACGCGCACACAGCACGAACGAAAACACACCCACACACAACATACACATGCACACAACACACCCAACACAAGGCGAACCCATCATTACACACAATGCTGAAATGACACAGCCCACGCCACATCTACCCAGTATGTCACACGCAGAAAGCCTAAAGGCAGCACTCACACCACCCAGAACACAGCACATAACAACAAACAAGAGAATTTATAAGACACGGAAACCACATTGCGAGCTGAATTTGTTGTATGCGGGTATTTTCCTGACAGCCAGGCTTCCTCAGCAAAACCTCACGTTAATGGCCTCACAAATGAGCTCCCGACACTCAGCAAAAGATATCTCTACAGAGCAGACTTCACTCATGCGCTTAGAGTGCAGTCACACAGGACTGACACGGAAAACACATTGCCTGCTGAAATCGTTGTATGCGGGTATTTTCCTGATGGCCAGTCTTCCTCAGCAAAACCTCACGTTAATGGCCACACAAATGAGCACCCAACACCTAGCAAAAGAGAGCTCTACGCAGCAGACCTCTTTCAGGCGCTTAGAGAGCGGGCACACATTCCAGACACGGAAACCACATTGCGAGCTGAATTCGGTGTATGCGGGCATTTTCCTGATGGCCAGGCTTCGTCAACAAAGCCTCACGTTAATGTTCACCTAAATGAGCACACGACACTCAGCAAAAGAGAGCTGTACACAGAAATCCTCTTTCCGGCGCTTAGAGAGCAGGCACACATTACAGACACAGAAACCACAATGCGAGCTGAATTCGTTGTATGCGGGCATTTTCCTGATGGCCAGGCTTCGTCAACAAAGCCTCACGTTAATGTTCACCTAAATGAGCACACGACACTCAGCAAAAGAGAGCTCTACACAGAAATCCTCTTTCAGGTGCTTAGAGTGCAGGCACACAGGACAGACACGGAAACCACATTGCAAGTTCAATTCGTTGTATGCGGGTATTTTCCTGATGGCCAGGCTTCCTCAGCAAAGCCTCACGTTCACGGCCACACAGACATGGTTGAAAGCACATTGAAAGCCCTGTTTCAGCCTCCACTGCCAGGGCTTCAATGATTCCTTGAGTGGGCCATCCTGCAGTGCTTTCTTTCAGTCACATAAGCTGAATCCAAAGCTGACTTGCCTCCACTGCTGTCACTACAATGCATCATCTTCTGCAACTTCCAGTGTCGCTAGAGCAAAGGCCTATTCGCAGCCCACCCACATCTTTGAGATAGAGGGCTTACAGAGAAGACCGCGTTCTACTGCAATGTTTGCTGTTTTCCTCATCACATAGGAGCAAATTGCGTGCAAAATGAAAGCAGCCTCGTATTCCCTCATGGAGTGTCTCCTCAGTGCATGGTGGATTGTTTCTGCGGCAGAGTTTGTCATGAGGCTCTCCTGCAGCAGTTTCTGACACTTTACAACAAAGGCGTCTTCAGGGCCTTGCTAGTGAAGAGATGAGGTGGCTCTCTGCGCCCTCAGGAAACAAGGCCCTCCTGGAGTATTACAAACCTGTGGAGAAAACCGCCAACAACGAGAGGCTGTCTTCTGTGCACTTGAATGCAGAAGTCCCTCAACACACAGCACATCACACCGAGAACATAACTGCCCACCATACACATGAACCACGGTTCTCAGAGTGAACACAACACACCCAGTGAGGCACACTGACCAAGCTTGACCACACACAGTACACACATCACAAATTACACTCCTTACTCAAAGAGCCAGCCACACACACAACCTGTCAAACACAACCGCGAACATAGAAACCAACATGCAAAACACACACCGTCGACAACAGAAAGAACACAAAAATTATGCAACACACATTTCACACACTACACACATCACTCCAAACACACATAAAACAGACAGCACACACAGCCTCACAGAATGCACAATGCCAAACACACAACATATACACAAAGATATCAGTCCTAACACACAGTGTCTCACTCAACAAGCAAAACACACAGACCACAGAACACACAGAGTAGAATACACACAACACAAACACAACTCACAGAACCACACATCACACGACACACACAAGCATCCGGCACAGAAAGTATCACAACTCATAACACACACAACACTCCCAAATCCATAGGCAAAACACATATAACCAACAAAGACAAGTAGCACACATTTCACACACTACCCACTGCACACACAATCGCGCACAGACACACCACACATACATCCTCACACAGGAGCACAACGCACTACACACACGCAACACAGAAACACGCAACACAACAGACACAATAAACACACCACACCCTTGAAGGCACATAAGTACTGCTCACAATGCACACGAAAACCATTGCACAGACCACATACTGTATGCAAGAGATGTACAAAACAAGCACAGCCACACACAGTCAACACATCTTACATCATGTGCATAACTCCAACAGCCAGACACACACACAGCCTCTCTCACACAACACACAAAACACAACCACACACACAAAACTGACACAACACATACAAATGCACACAAAACTGACGAAACGCGTGCAACACACATAGCACACTGCACACAACACGCACAACCACAATCTAATCATAGAGAACACATGCATCCCCACGCGCACACAGCACGAACGAAAACACACCCACACACAACATACACATGCACACAACACACCCAACACAAGGCGAACCCATCATTACACACAATGCTGAAATGACACAGCCCACGCCACATCTACCCAGTATGTCACACGCAGAAAGCCTAAAGGCAGCACTCACACCACCCAGAACACAGCACATAACAACAAACAAGAGAATTTATAAGACACGGAAACCACATTGCGAGCTGAATTTGTTGTATGCGGGTATTTTCCTGACAGCCAGGCTTCCTCAGCAAAACCTCACGTTAATGGCCTCACAAATGAGCTCCCGACACTCAGCAAAAGATATCTCTACAGAGCAGACTTCACTCATGCGCTTAGAGTGCAGTCACACAGGACTGACACGGAAAACACATTGCCTGCTGAAATCGTTGTATGCGGGTATTTTCCTGATGGCCAGTCTTCCTCAGCAAAACCTCACGTTAATGGCCACACAAATGAGCACCCAACACCTAGCAAAAGAGAGCTCTACGCAGCAGACCTCTTTCAGGCGCTTAGAGAGCGGGCACACATTCCAGACACGGAAACCACATTGCGAGCTGAATTCGGTGTATGCGGGCATTTTCCTGATGGCCAGGCTTCGTCAACAAAGCCTCACGTTAATGTTCACCTAAATGAGCACACGACACTCAGCAAAAGAGAGCTGTACACAGAAATCCTCTTTCCGGCGCTTAGAGAGCAGGCACACATTACAGACACAGAAACCACAATGCGAGCTGAATTCGTTGTATGCGGGCATTTTCCTGATGGCCAGGCTTCGTCAACAAAGCCTCACGTTAATGTTCACCTAAATGAGCACACGACACTCAGCAAAAGAGAGCTCTACACAGAAATCCTCTTTCAGGTGCTTAGAGTGCAGGCACACAGGACAGACACGGAAACCACATTGCAAGTTCAATTCGTTGTATGCGGGTATTTTCCTGATGGCCAGGATTCCTCAGCAAATCCTCACGTGAATGGCCACAAAAATGAGCACCCGACACTGAGCAAAAGACATCTCTACAGAGCAGACTTCACTCATGCACTTAGAGTGCAGTCACACAGGACAGACACGGAAACCACATTGCGAGCTGAATTCGGTGTATGCGGTTATTTTCCTGACGGCCAGGCTTCCTCAGCAAGGCCTCACGTTTCTGGACACACAAATGAGCACCCGGCTCTCAGCAAAAGACATCTACACCGAGCAGACTTCACTCATGCACTTAGAGTGCAGTCACACAGGACAGACACGGTAACTACATTGCGAGCTAAATTCTTTGTATGTGGGTATTTTCCTGATGACCAGTCTTCCTCAGTAGCACTTCACGTTAGTGGCAACACAAATGAGCACCCGACACTCAGCAAAGGAGAGCTCCACACGGCAGACCACTTTCAGGCGCTTAGAGAGCAGGCACACATTACAGACACGGAAACCACATTGCGAGCTGAATTCGTTGTATGCGGGCATTTTCCTGATGGCCAGGCTTCCTCAACAAAGCCTCACGTTAATGGTCACCCAAATGAGCACACAACACTCAGCTAAAGAGAGCTCTGCAGGGCAAAACCTCTTCCAGGTGCTTAGAGTGCAGGCACACAGGACAGACACGGAAACCACATTGCGAGCTAAATTCGTTGTATGCGGGCATAGTGCCAGACGGCCAGGCTTCCTCAGCAAAGCCTCACGTTCATGGCCACACAGACATGGTTGAAAGCACATTGAAAGCTCTGTTTCAGCCTCCACTGCCAGGGCTTCAATGATTCCTTGAGTGGGCCATCCTGCAGTGCTTTCTTTCAGTCACATAAGCTGAATCCAAAGCTGACTTGCCTCCACTGCTGTCACTACAATGCATCATCTTCCGCAACTTCCAGTGTCGCTAGAGCAAAGGCCTATTCGCAGCCCACCCACATCTTTGAGATAGAGGGCATACAGAGAAGACCGCGTTCTACTGCAATGTTTGCTGTTTTCCTTATCACATAGGAGCAAATTGCGTGCAAAATGAAAGCAGCCACGTATTCCCTCACGGAGTGTCTCCACAGTGCATGGTGGATTGTTTCTGCGGCAGAGTTTGTCATGAGGCTCTCCTGCAGCAGTTTCTGACACTTTACAACAAAGGCGTCTTCAGGGCCTTGCTAGTGAAGAGATGAGGTGGCTCTCTGCGCCCTCAGGAAACAAGGCCCTCCTGGAGTATTACAAACCTGTGGAGAAAACCGCCAACAACGAGAGGCTGTCTTCTGTGCACTTGAATGCAGAAGTCCCTCAACACACAGCACATCACACCGAGAACATAACTGCCCACCATACACATGAACCACGGTTCTCAGAGTGAACACAACACACCCAGTGAGGCACACTGACCAAGCTTGACCACACACAGTACACACATCACAAATTACACTCCTTACTCAAAGAGCCAGCCACACACACAACCTGTCAAACACAACCGCGAACATAGAAACCAACATGCAAAACACACACCGTCGACAACAGAAAGAACACAAAAATTATGCAACACACATTTCACACACTACACACATCACTCCAAACACACATAAAACAGACAGCACACACAGCCTCACAGAATGCACAATGCCAAACACACAACATATACACAAAGATATCAGTCCTAACACACAGTGTCTCACTCAACAAGCAAAACACACAGACCACAGAACACACAGAGTAGAATACACACAACACAAACACAACTCACAGAACCACACATCACACGACACACACAAGCATCCCGCACAGAAAGTATCACAACTCATAACACACACAACACTCCCAAATCCATAGGCAAAACACATATAACCAACAAAGACAAGTAGCACACATTTCACACACTGCCCACTGCACACACAATCACGCACAGACACACCACACATACATCCTCACACAGGAGCACAACGCACTACACACACGCAACACAGAAACACGCAACACAAAAGACACAATAAACACACCACACCCTTGAAGGCACATAAGTACTGCTCACAATGCACACGAAAACCATTGCACAGACCACATACTGTATGCAAGAGATGTACAAAACAAGCACAGCCACACACAGTCAACACATCTTACATCATGTGCATAACTCCAACAGCCAAACACACACACAGCCTCTCTCACACAACACACAAAACACAACCACACACACAAAACTGACACAACACATACAAATGCACACAAAACTGACGAAACGCGTGCAACACACATAGCACACTGCACACAACACGCACAACCAGAATCTAATCATAGAGAACACATGCATCCCCACGCGCACACAGCACGAACGAAAACACACCCACACACAACATACACATGCACACAACACACCCAACACAAGGCGAACCCATCATTACACACAATGCTGAAATGACACAGCCCACGCAACATCTACCCAGTATGTCACACGCAGAAAGCCTAAAGGCAGCACTCACACCACCCAGAACACAGCACATAACAACAAACAAGAGAATTTATAAGACTCGGAAACCACATTGCGAGCTGAATTTGTTGTATGCGGGTATTTTCCTGACAGCCGGCTTCCTCAGCAAAACCTCACATTAATGGCCTCACAAATGAGCTCCCGACACTCAGCAAAAGATATCTCTACAGAGCAGACTTCACTCATGCGCTTAGAGTGCAGTCACACAGGACTGACACGGAAAACACATTGCCTGCTGAAATCGTTGTATGCGGGTATTTTCCTGATGGCCAGTCTTCCTCAGCAAAACCTCACGTTAATGGCCACACAAATGAGCACCCAACACCTAGCAAAAGAGAGCTCTACGCAGCAGACCTCTTTCAGGCGCTTAGAGAGCGGGCACACATTCCAGACACGGAAACCACATTGCGAGCTGAATTCGGTGTATGCGGGCATTTTCCTGATGGCCAGGCTTCGTCAACAAAGCCTCACGTTAATGTTCACCTAAATGAGCACACGACACTCAGCAAAAGAGAGCTGTACACAGAAATCCTCTTTCCGGCGCTTAGAGAGCAGGCACACATTACAGACACAGAAACCACAATGCGAGCTGAATTCGTTGTATGCGGGCATTTTCCTGATGGCCAGGCTTCGTCAACAAAGCCTCACGTTAATGTTCACCTAAATGAGCACACGACACTCAGCAAAAGAGAGCTCTACACAGAAATCCTCTTTCAGGTGCTTAGAGTGCAGGCACACAGGACAGACACGGAAACCGCATTGCAAGTTCAATTCGTTGTATGCGGGTATTTTCCTGATGGCCAGGATTCCTCAGCAAAACCTCACGTGAATGGCCACAAAAATGAGCACCCGACACTGAGCAAAAGACATCTCTACAGAGCAGACTTGACTCATGCACTTAGAGTGCAGTCACACAGGACAGACACGGAAACCACATTGCGAGCTGAATTCGGCGTATGTGGTTATTTTCCTGACGGCCAGGCTTCCTCAGCAAGGCCTCACGTTTCTGGCCACACAAATGAGCACCCGGCTCTCAGCAAAAGACATCTACACCGAGCAGACTTCACTCATGCACTTAGAGTGCAGTCACACAGGACAGACACGGTAACTACATTGCGAGCTAAAATCTTTGTATGCGGGTATTTTCCTGATGACCAGTCTTCCTCAGTAGCACTTCACGTTAGTGGCAACACAAATGAGCACCCGACACTCAGCAAAGGAGAGCTCCACACGGCAGACCACTTTCAGGCGCTTAGAGAGCAGGCACACATTACAGACACGGAAACCACATTGCGAGCTGAATTCGTTGTATGCGGGCATTTTCCTGATGGCCAGGCTTCCTCAACAAAGCCTCACGTTAATGGTCACCCAAATGAGCACACAACACTCAGCTAAAGAGAGCTCTGCAGGGCAAAACCTCTTCCAGGTGCTTAGAGTGCAGCCACACAGGACAGACACGGAAACCACATTGCGAGCTAAATTCGTTGTATGCGGGCATAGTGCCAGACGGCCAGGCTTCCTCAGCAAAGACTCACGTTCATGGCCACACAGACATGGTTGAAAGCACATTGAAAGCTCTGTTTCAGCCTCCACTGCCAGGGCTTCAATGATTCCTTGAGTGGGCCATCCTGCAGTGCTTTCTTTCAGTCACATAAGCTGAATCCAAAGCTGACTTGCCTCCACTGCTGTCACTACAATGCATCATCTTCCGCAACTTCCAGTGTCGCTAGAGCAAAGGCCTATTCGCAGCCCACCCACATCTTTGAGATAGAGGGCATACAGAGAAGACCGCGTTCTACTGCAATGTTTGCTGTTTTCCTTATCACATAGGAGCAAATTGCGTGCAAAATGAAAGCAGCCTCGTATTCCCTCACGGAGTGTCTCCACAGTGCATGGTGGATTGTTTCTGCGGCAGAGTTTGTCATGAGGCTCTCCTGCAGCAGTTTCTGACACTTTACAACACAGGCGTCTTCAGGGCCTTGCTAGTAAAGAGATGAGGTGGCTCTCTGCGCCCTCAGGAAACAAGGCCCTCCTGGAGTATTACAAACCTGTGGAGAAAACCGCCAACAACGAGAGGCTGTCTTCTGTGCACTTGAATGCAGGAGTCCCTCAACACCCAGCACATCACACCGAGAACATAACTGAACACAATACACATGAACCACGGTTCTCAGAGTGAACACAACACACCCAGTGAGGCACACTGACCATGCTTGACCACACACAGCACACACATCACAAAAAACACTCCTTACTCAAAGAGCCAGCCACACACACAACCTGTCAAACACAACCGCGAACATAGAAAGCAACATGCAAAACACACACCGTCGACAACAGAAAGAACACAAAAATTATGCAACACACATTTCACACACTACACACATCACTCCAAACACACATAAAACAGACAGCACACACAGCCTCACAGAATGCACAATGCCAAACACACAACATATACACAAAGATATCAGTCCTAACACACAGTGTCTCACTCAACAAGCAAAACACACAGATCACAGAACACACAGAGTAGAATACACACAACACAAACACAACTCACAGAACCACACATCACACGACACACACAAGCATCCCGCACAGAAAGTATCACAACTCATAACACACACAACACTCCCAAATCCATAGGCAAAACACATATAACCAACAAAGACAAGTAGCACACATTTCACACACTGCCCACTGCACACACAATCACGCACAGACACACCACACATACATCCTCACACAGGAGCACAACGCACTACACACACGCAACACAGAAACACGCAACACAACAGACACAATAAACACACCACACCCTTGAAGGCACATAAGTACTGCTCACAATGCACACGAAAACCATTGCACAGACCACATACTGTATGCAAGAGATGTACAAAACAAGCACAGCCACACACAGTCAACACATCTTACATCATGTGCATAACTCCAACAGCCAAACACACACACAGCCTCTCTCACACAACACACAAAACACAACCACACACACAAAACTGACACAACACATACAAATGCACACAAAACTGACGAAACGCGTGCAACACACATAGCACACTGCACACAACACGCACAACCACAATCTAATCATAGAGAACACATGCATCCCCACGCGCACACAGCACGAACGAAAACACACCCACACACAACATACACATGCACACAACACACCCGACACAAGGCGAACCCATCATTACACACAATGCTGAAATGACACAGCCCACGCCACATCTACCCAGTATGTCACACACAGAAAGCCTAAAGGCAGCACTCACACCACCCAGAACACAGCACATAACAACAAACAAGAGAATTTATAAGACTCGGAAACCACATTGCGAGCTGAATTCGTTGTATGCGGGTATTTTCCTGACAGCCAGGCTTCCTCAGCAAAACCTCACGTTAATGGCCTCACAAATGAGCTCCCGACACTCAGCAAAAGATATCTCTACAGAGCAGACTTCACTCATGCGCTTAGAGTGCAGTCACACAGGACTGACACGGAAAACACATTGCCTGCTGAAATCGTTGTATGCGGGTATTTTCCTGATGGCCAGTCTTCCTCAGCAAAACCTCACGTTAATGGCCACACAAATGAGCACCCAACACCTAGCAAAAGAGAGCTCTACGCAGCAGACCTCTTTCAGGCGCTTAGAGAGCGGGCACACATTCCAGACACGGAAACCACATTGCGAGCTGAATTCGGTGTATGCGGGCATTTTCCTGATGGCCAGGCTTCGTCAACAAAGCCTCACGTTAATGTTCACCTAAATGAGCACACGACACTCAGCAAAAGAGAGCTGTACACAGAAATCCTCTTTCCGGCGCTTAGAGAGCAGGCACACATTACAGACACAGAAACCACAATGCGAGCTGAATTCGTTGTATGCGGGCATTTTCCTGATGGCCAGGCTTCGTCAACAAAGCCTCACGTTAATGTTCACCTAAATGAGCACACGACACTCAGCAAAAGAGAGCTCTACACAGAAATCCTCTTTCAGGTGCTTAGAGTGCAGGCACACAGGACAGACACGGAAACCACATTGCAAGTTCAATTCGTTGTATGCGGGTATTTTCCTGATGGCCAGGCTTCCTCAGCAAAGCCTCACGTTCACGGCCACACAGACATGGTTGAAAGCACATTGAAAGCCCTGTTTCAGCCTCCACTGCCAGGGCTTCAATGATTCCTTGAGTGGGCCATCCTGCAGTGCTTTATTTCAGTCACATAAGCTGAATCCAAAGCTGACTTGCCTCCACTGCTGTCACTACAATGCATCATCTTCTGCAACTTCCAGTGTCGCTAGAGCAAAGGCCTATTCGCAGCCCACCCACATCTTTGAGATAGAGGGCTTACAGAGAAGACCGCGTTCTACTGCAATGTTTGCTGTTTTCCTTATCACATAGGAGCAAATTGCGTGCAAAATGAAAGCAGCCTCGTATTCCCTCATGGAGTGTCTCCTCAGTGCATGGTGGATTGTTTCTGCGGCAGAGTTTGTCATGAGGCTCTCCTGCAGCAGTTTCTGACACTTTACAACAAAGGCGTCTTCAGGGCCTTGCTAGTGAAGAGATGAGGTGGCTCTCTGCGCCCTCAGGAAACAAGGCCCTCCTGGAGTATTACAAACCTGTGGAGAAAACCGCCAACAACGAGAGGCTGTCTTCTGTGCACTTGAATGCAGAAGTCCCTCAACACACAGCACATCACACCGAGAACATAACTGCCCACCATACACATGAACCACGGTTCTCAGAGTGAACACAACACACCCAGTGAGGCACACTGACCAAGCTTGACCACACACAGTACACACATCACAAATTACACTCCTTACTCAAAGAGCCAGCCACACACACAACCTGTCAAACACAACCGCGAACATAGAAACCAACATGCAAAACACACACCGTCGACAACAGAAAGAACACAAAAATTATGCAACACACAATTCACACACTACACACATCACTCCAAACACACATAAAACAGACAGCACACACAGCCTCACAGAATGCACAATGCCAAACACACAACATATACACAAAGATATCAGTCCTAACACACAGTGTCTCACTCAACAAGCAAAACACACAGACCACAGAACACACAGAGTAGAATACACACAACACAAACACAACTCACAGAACCACACATCACACGACACACACAAGCATCCCGCACAGAAAGTATCACAACTCATAACACACACAACACTCCCAAATCCATAGGCAAAACACATATAACCAACAAAGACAAGTAGCACACATTTCACACACTACCCACTGCACACACAATCACGCACAGACACACCACACATACATCGTCACACAGGAGCACAACGCACTACACACACGCAACACAGAAACACGCAACACAACAGACACAATAAACACACCACACCCTTGAAGGCACATAAGTACTGCTCACAATGCACACGAAAACCATTGCACAGACCACATACTGTATGCAAGAGATGTACAAAACAAGCACAGCCACACACAGTCAACACATCTTACATCATGTGCATAACTCCAACAGCCAAACACACACACAGCCTCTCTCACACAACACACAAAACACAACCACACACACAAAACTGACACAACACATACAAATGCACACAAAACTGACGAAACGCGTGCAACACACATAGCACACTGCACACAACACGCACAACCACAATCTAATCATAGAGAACACATGCATCCCCACGCGCACACAGCACGAACGAAAACACACCCACACACAACATACACATGCACACAACACACCCAACACAAGGCGAACCCATCATTACACACAATGCTGAAATGACACAGCCCACGCAACATCTACCCAGTATGTCACACGCAGAAAGCCTAAAGGCAGCACTCACACCACCCAGAACACAGCACATAACAACAAACAAGAGAATTTATAAGACTCCGAAACCACATTGCGAGCTGAATTTGTTGTATGCGGGTATTTTCCTGACAGCCGGCTTCCTCAGCAAAACCTCACATTAATGGCCTCACAAATGAGCTCCCGACACTCAGCAAAAGATATCTCTACAGAGCAGACTTCACTCATGCGCTTAGAGTGCAGTCACACAGGACTGACACGGAAAACACATTGCCTGCTGAAATCGTTGTATGCGGGTATTTTCCTGATGGCCAGTCTTCCTCAGCAAAACCTCACGTTAATGGCCACACAAATGAGCACCCAACACCTCGCAAAAGAGAGCTCTACGCAGCAGACCTCTTTCAGGCGCTTAGAGAGCGGGCACACATTCCAGACACGGAAACCACATTGCGAGCTGAATTCGGTGTATGCGGGCATTTTCCTGATGGCCAGGCTTCGTCAACAAAGCCTCACGTTAATGTTCACCTAAATGAGCACACGACACTCAGCAAAAGAGAGCTGTACACAGAAATCCTCTTTCCGGCGCTTAGAGAGCAGGCACACATTACAGACACAGAAACCACAATGCGAGCTGAATTCGTTGTATGCGGGCATTTTCCTGATGGCCAGGCTTCGTCAACAAAGCCTCACGTTAATGTTCACCTAAATGAGCACACGACACTCAGCAAAAGAGAGCTCTACACAGAAATCCTCTTTCAGGTGCTTAGAGTGCAGGCACACAGGACAGACACGGAAACCACATTGCAAGTTCAATTCGTTGTATGCGGGTATTTTCCTGATGGCCAGGATTCCTCAGCAAAACCTCACGTGAATGGCCACAAAAATGAGCACCCGACACTGAGCAAAAGACATCTCTACAGAGCAGACTTGACTCATGCACTTAGAGTGCAGTCACACAGGACAGACACGGAAACCACATTGCGAGCTGAATTCGGCGTATGTGGTTATTTTCCTGACGGCCAGGCTTCCTCAGCAAGGCCTCACGTTTCTGGCCACACAAATGAGCACCCGGCTCTCAGCAAAAGACATCTACACCGAGCAGACTTCACTCATGCACTTAGAGTGCAGTCACACAGGACAGACACGGTAACTACATTGCGAGCTAAATTCTTTGTATGCGGGTATTTTCCTGATGACCAGTCTTCCTCAGTAGCACTTCACGTTAGTGGCAACACAAATGAGCACCCGACACTCAGCAAAGGAGAGCTCCACACGGCAGACCACTTTCAGGCGCTTAGAGAGCAGGCACACATTACAGACACGGAAACCACATTGCGAGCTGAATTCGTTGTATGCGGGCATTTTCCTGATGGCCAGGCTTCCTCAACAAAGCCTCACGTTAATGGTCACCCAAATGAGCACACAACACTCAGCTAAAGAGAGCTCTGCAGGGCAAAACCTCTTCCAGGTGCTTAGAGTGCAGGCACACAGGACAGACACGGAAACCACATTGCGAGCTAAATTCGTTGTATGCGGGCATAGTGCCAGACGGCCAGGCTTCCTCAGCAAAGCCTCACGTTCATGGCCACACAGACATGGTTGAAAGCACATTGAAAGCTCTGTTTCAGCCTCCACTGCCAGGGCTTCAATGATTCCTTGAGTGGGCCATCCTGCAGTGCTTTCTTTCAGTCACATAAGCTGAATCCAAAGCTGACTTGCCTCCACTGCTGTCACTACAATGCATCATCTTCCGCAACTTCCAGTGTCGCTAGAGCAAAGGCCTATTCGCAGCCCACCCACATCTTTGAGATAGAGGGCATACAGAGAAGACCGCGTTCTACTGCAATGTTTGCTGTTTTCCTTATCACATAGGAGCAAATTGCGTGCAAAATGAAAGCAGCCTCGTATTCCCTCACGGAGTGTCTCCACAGTGCATGGTGGATTGTTTCTGTGGCAGAGTTTGTCATGAGGCTCTCCTGCAGCAGTTTCTGACACTTTACAACACAGGCGTCTTCAGGGCCTTGCTAGTAAAGAGATGAGGTGGCTCTCTGCGCCCTCAGGAAACAAGGCCCTCCTGGAGTATTACAAACCTGTGGAGAAAACCGCCAACAACGAGAGGCTGTCTTCTGTGCACTTGAATGCAGGAGTCCCTCAACACCCAGCACATCACACCGAGAACATAACTGAACACAATACACATGAACCACGGTTCTCAGAGTGAACACAACACACCCAGTGAGGCACACTGACCAAGCTTGACCACACACAGCACACACATCACAAAAAACACTCCTTACTCAAAGAGCCAGCCACACACACAACCTGTCAAACACAACCGCGAACATAGAAAGCAACATGCAAAACACACACCGTCGACAACAGAAAGAACACAAAAATTATGCAACACACATTTCACACACTACACACATCACTCCAAACACACATAAAACAGACAGCACACACAGCCTCACAGAATGCACAATGCCAAACACACAACATATACACAAAGATATCAGTCCTAACACACAGTGTCTCACTCAACAAGCAAAACACACAGACCACAGAACACACAGAGTAGAATACACACAACACAAACACAACTCACAGAACCACACATCACACGACACACACAAGCATCCCGCACAGAAAGTATCACAACTCATAACACACACAACACTCCCAAATCCATAGGCAAAACACATATAACCAACAAAGACAAGTAGCACACATTTCACACACTGCCCACTGCACACACAATCACGCACAGACACACCACACATACATCCTCACACAGGAGCACAACGCACTACACACACGCAACACAGAAACACGCAACACAACAGACACAATAAACACACCACACCCTTGAAGGCACATAAGTACTGCTCACAATGCACACGAAAACCATTGCACAGACCACATACTGTATGCAAGAGATGTACAAAACAAGCACAGCCACACACAGTCAACACATCTTACATCATGTGCATAACTCCAACAGCCAGACACACACACAGCCTCTCTCACACAACACACAAAACACAACCACACACACAAAACTGACACAACACATACAAATGCACACAAAACTGACGAAACGCGTGCAACACACATAGCACACTGCACACAACACGCACAACCACAATCTAATCATAGAGAACACATGCATCCCCACGCGCACACAGCACGAACGAAAACACACCCACACACAACATACACATGCACACAACACACCCAACACAAGGCGAACCCATCATTACACACAATGCTGAAATGACACAGCCCACGCCACATCTACCCAGTATGTCACACGCAGAAAGCCTAAAGGCAGCACTCACACCACCCAGAACACAGCACATAACAACAAACAAGAGAATTTATAAGACACGGAAACCACATTGCGAGCTGAATTTGTTGTATGCGGGTATTTTCCTGACAGCCAGGCTTCCTCAGCAAAACCTCACGTTAATGGCCTCACAAATGAGCTCCCGACACTCAGCAAAAGATATCTCTACAGAGCAGACTTCACTCATGCGCTTAGAGTGCAGTCACACAGGACTGACACGGAAAACACATTGCCTGCTGAAATCGTTGTATGCGGGTATTTTCCTGATGGCCAGTCTTCCTCAGCAAAACCTCACGTTAATGGCCACACAAATGAGCACCCAACACCTAGCAAAAGAGAGCTCTACGCAGCAGACCTCTTTCAGGCGCTTAGAGAGCGGGCACACATTCCAGACACGGAAACCACATTGCGAGCTGAATTCGGTGTATGCGGGCATTTTCCTGATGGCCAGGCTTCGTCAACAAAGCCTCACGTTAATGTTCACCTAAATGAGCACACGACACTCAGCAAAAGAGAGCTGTACACAGAAATCCTCTTTCCGGCGCTTAGAGAGCAGGCACACATTACAGACACAGAAACCACAATGCGAGCTGAATTCGTTGTATGCGGGCATTTTCCTGATGGCCAGGCTTCGTCAACAAAGCCTCACGTTAATGTTCACCTAAATGAGCACACGACACTCAGCAAAAGAGAGCTCTACACAGAAATCCTCTTTCAGGTGCTTAGAGTGCAGGCACACAGGACAGACACGGAAACCACATTGCAAGTTCAATTCGTTGTATGCGGGTATTTTCCTGATGGCCAGGATTCCTCAGCAAAACCTCACGTGAATGGCCACAAAAATGAGCACCCGACACTGAGCAAAAGACATCTCTACAGAGCAGACTTGACTCATGCACTTAGAGTGCAGTCACACAGGACAGACACGGAAACCACATTGCGAGCTGAATTCGGCGTATGTGGTTATTTTCCTGACGGCCAGGCTTCCTCAGCAAGGCCTCACGTTTCTGGCCACACAAATGAGCACCCGGCTCTCAGCAAAAGACATCTACACCGAGCAGACTTCACTCATGCACTTAGAGTGCAGTCACACAGGACAGACACGGTAACTACATTGCGAGCTAAATTCTTTGTATGCGGGTATTTTCCTGATGACCAGTCTTCCTCAGTAGCACTTCACGTTAGTGGCAACACAAATGAGCACCCGACACTCAGCAAAGGAGAGCTCCACACGGCAGACCACTTTCAGGCGCTTAGAGAGCAGGCACACATTACAGACACGGAAACCACATTGCGAGCTGAATTCGTTGTATGCGGGCATTTTCCTGATGGCCAGGCTTCCTCAACAAAGCCTCACGTTAATGGTCACCCAAATGAGCACACAACACTCAGCTAAAGAGAGCTCTGCAGGGCAAAACCTCTTCCAGGTGCTTAGAGTGCAGGCACACAGGACAGACACGGAAACCACATTGCGAGCTAAATTCGTTGTATGCGGGCATAGTGCCAGACGGCCAGGCTTCCTCAGCAAAGCCTCACGTTCATGGCCACACAGACATGGTTGAAAGCACATTGAAAGCTCTGTTTCAGCCTCCACTGCCAGGGCTTCAATGATTCCTTGAGTGGGCCATCCTGCAGTGCTTTCTTTCAGTCACATAAGCTGAATCCAAAGCTGACTTGCCTCCACTGCTGTCACTACAATGCATCATCTTCCGCAACTTCCAGTGTCGCTAGAGCAAAGGCCTATTCGCAGCCCACCCACATCTTTGAGATAGAGGGCATACAGAGAAGACCGCGTTCTACTGCAATGTTTGCTGTTTTCCTTATCACATAGGAGCAAATTGCGTGCAAAATGAAAGCAGCCTCGTATTCCCTCACGGAGTGTCTCCACAGTGCATGGTGGATTGTTTCTGTGGCAGAGTTTGTCATGAGGCTCTCCTGCAGCAGTTTCTGACACTTTACAACACAGGCGTCTTCAGGGCCTTGCTAGTAAAGAGATGAGGTGGCTCTCTGCGCCCTCAGGAAACAAGGCCCTCCTGGAGTATTACAAACCTGTGGAGAAAACCGCCAACAACGAGAGGCTGTCTTCTGTGCACTTGAATGCAGGAGTCCCTCAACACCCAGCACATCACACCGAGAACATAACTGAACACAATACACATGAACCACGGTTCTCAGAGTGAACACAACACACCCAGTGAGGCACACTGACCAAGCTTGACCACACACAGCACACACATCACAAAAAACACTCCTTACTCAAAGAGCCAGCCACACACACAACCTGTCAAACACAACCGCGAACATAGAAAGCAACATGCAAAACACACACCGTCGACAACAGAAAGAACACAAAAATTATGCAACACACATTTCACACACTACACACATCACTCCAAACACACATAAAACAGACAGCACACACAGCCTCACAGAATGCACAATGCCAAACACACAACATATACACAAAGATATCAGTCCTAACACACAGTGTCTCACTCAACAAGCAAAACACACAGACCACAGAACACACAGAGTAGAATACACACAACACAAACACAACTCACAGAACCACACATCACACGACACACACAAGCATCCCGCACAGAAAGTATCACAACTCATAACACACACAACACTCCCAAATCCATAGGCAAAACACATATAACCAACAAAGACAAGTAGCACACATTTCACACACTGCCCACTGCACACACAATCACGCACAGACACACCACACATACATCCTCACACAGGAGCACAACGCACTACACACACGCAACACAGAAACACGCAACACAACAGACACAATAAACACACCACACCCTTGAAGGCACATAAGTACTGCTCACAATGCACACGAAAACCATTGCACAGACCACATACTGTATGCAAGAGATGTACAAAACAAGCACAGCCACACACAGTCAACACATCTTACATCATGTGCATAACTCCAACAGCCAGACACACACACAGCCTCTCTCACACAACACACAAAACACAACCACACACACAAAACTGACACAACACATACAAATGCACACAAAACTGACGAAACGCGTGCAACACACATAGCACACTGCACACAACACGCACAACCACAATCTAATCATAGAGAACACATGCATCCCCACGCGCACACAGCACGAACGAAAACACACCCACACACAACATACACATGCACACAACACACCCAACACAAGGCGAACCCATCATTACACACAATGCTGAAATGACACAGCCCACGCCACATCTACCCAGTATGTCACACGCAGAAAGCCTAAAGGCAGCACTCACACCACCCAGAACACAGCACATAACAACAAACAAGAGAATTTATAAGACACGGAAACCACATTGCGAGCTGAATTTGTTGTATGCGGGTATTTTCCTGACAGCCAGGCTTCCTCAGCAAAACCTCACGTTAATGGCCTCACAAATGAGCTCCCGACACTCAGCAAAAGATATCTCTACAGAGCAGACTTCACTCATGCGCTTAGAGTGCAGTCACACAGGACTGACACGGAAAACACATTGCCTGCTGAAATCGTTGTATGCGGGTATTTTCCTGATGGCCAGTCTTCCTCAGCAAAACCTCACGTTAATGGCCACACAAATGAGCACCCAACACCTAGCAAAAGAGAGCTCTACGCAGCAGACCTCTTTCAGGTGCTTAGAGAGCGGGCACACATTCCAGACACGGAAACCACATTGCGAGCTGAATTCGGTGTATGCGGGCATTTTCCTGATGGCCAGGCTTCGTCAACAAAGCCTCACGTTAATGTTCACCTAAATGAGCACACGACACTCAGCAAAAGAGAGCTGTACACAGAAATCCTCTTTCCGGCGCTTAGAGAGCAGGCACACATTACAGACACAGAAACCACAATGCGAGCTGAATTCGTTGTATGCGGGCATTTTCCTGATGGCCAGGCTTCGTCAACAAAGCCTCACGTTAATGTTCACCTAAATGAGCACACGACACTCAGCAAAAGAGAGCTCTACACAGAAATCCTCTTTCAGGTGCTTAGAGTGCAGGCACACAGGACAGACACGGAAACCACATTGCAAGTTCAATTCGTTGTATGCGGGTATTTTCCTGATGGCCAGGATTCCTCAGCAAAACCTCACGTGAATGGCCACAAAAATGAGCACCCGACACTGAGCAAAAGACATCTCTACAGAGCAGACTTGACTCATGCACTTAGAGTGCAGTCACACAGGACAGACACGGAAACCACATTGCGAGCTGAATTCGGCGTATGTGGTTATTTTCCTGACGGCCAGGCTTCCTCAGCAAGGCCTCACGTTTCTGGCCACACAAATGAGCACCCGGCTCTCAGCAAAAGACATCTACACCGAGCAGACTTCACTCATGCACTTAGAGTGCAGTCACACAGGACAGACACGGTAACTACATTGCGAGCTAAATTCTTTGTATGCGGGTATTTTCCTGATGACCAGTCTTCCTCAGTAGCACTTCACGTTAGTGGCAACACAAATGAGCACCCGACACTCAGCAAAGGAGAGCTCCACACGGCAGACCACTTTCAGGCGCTTAGAGAGCAGGCACACATTACAGACACGGAAACCACATTGCGAGCTGAATTCGTTGTATGCGGGCATTTTCCTGATGGCCAGGCTTCCTCAACAAAGCCTCACGTTAATGGTCACCCAAATGAGCACACAACACTCAGCTAAAGAGAGCTCTGCAGGGCAAAACCTCTTCCAGGTGCTTAGAGTGCAGGCACACAGGACAGACACGGAAACCACATTGCGAGCTAAATTCGTTGTATGCGGGCATAGTGCCAGACGGCCAGGCTTCCTCAGCAAAGCCTCACGTTCATGGCCACACAGACATGGTTGAAAGCACATTGAAAGCTCTGTTTCAGCCTCCACTGCCAGGGCTTCAATGATTCCTTGAGTGGGCCATCCTGCAGTGCTTTCTTTCAGTCACATAAGCTGAATCCAAAGCTGACTTGCCTCCACTGCTGTCACTACAATGCATCATCTTCCGCAACTTCCAGTGTCGCTAGAGCAAAGGCCTATTCGCAGCCCACCCACATCTTTGAGATAGAGGGCATACAGAGAAGACCGCGTTCTACTGCAATGTTTGCTGTTTTCCTTATCACATAGGAGCAAATTGCGTGCAAAATGAAAGCAGCCTCGTATTCCCTCACGGAGTGTCTCCACAGTGCATGGTGGATTGTTTCTGTGGCAGAGTTTGTCATGAGGCTCTCCTGCAGCAGTTTCTGACACTTTACAACACAGGCGTCTTCAGGGCCTTGCTAGTAAAGAGATGAGGTGGCTCTCTGCGCCCTCAGGAAACAAGGCCCTCCTGGAGTATTACAAACCTGTGGAGAAAACCGCCAACAACGAGAGGCTGTCTTCTGTGCACTTGAATGCAGGAGTCCCTCAACACCCAGCACATCACACCGAGAACATAACTGAACACAATACACATGAACCACGGTTCTCAGAGTGAACACAACACACCCAGTGAGGCACACTGACCAAGCTTGACCACACACAGCACACACATCACAAAAAACACTCCTTACTCAAAGAGCCAGCCACACACACAACCTGTCAAACACAACCGCGAACATAGAAAGCAACATGCAAAACACACACCGTCGACAACAGAAAGAACACAAAAATTATGCAACACACATTTCACACACTACACACATCACTCCAAACACACATAAAACAGACAGCACACACAGCCTCACAGAATGCACAATGCCAAACACACAACATATACACAAAGATATCAGTCCTAACACACAGTGTCTCACTCAACAAGCAAAACACACAGATCACAGAACACACAGAGTAGAATACACACAACACAAACACAACTCACAGAACCACACATCACACGACACACACAAGCATCCCGCACAGAAAGTATCACAACTCATAACACACACAACACTCCCAAATCCATAGGCAAAACACATATAACCAACAAAGACAAGTAGCACACATTTCACACACTGCCCACTGCACACACAATCACGCACAGACACACCACACATACATCCTCACACAGGAGCACAACGCACTACACACACGCAACACAGAAACACGCAACACAACAGACACAATAAACACACCACACCCTTGAAGGCACATAAGTACTGCTCACAATGCACACGAAAACCATTGCACAGACCACATACTGTATGCAAGAGATGTACAAAACAAGCACAGCCACACACAGTCAACACATCTTACATCATGTGCATAACTCCAACAGCCAGACACACACACAGCCTCTCTCACACAACACACAAAACACAACCACACACACAAAACTGACACAACACATACAAATGCACACAAAACTGACGAAACGCGTGCAACACACATAGCACACTGCACACAACACGCACAACCACAATCTAATCATAGAGAACACATGCATCCCCACGCGCACACAGCACGAACGAAAACACACCCACACACAACATACACATGCACACAACACACCCAACACAAGGCGAACCCATCATTACACACAATGCTGAAATGACACAGCCCACGCCACATCTACCCAGTATGTCACACGCAGAAAGCCTAAAGGCAGCACTCACACCACCCAGAACACAGCACATAACAACAAACAAGAGAATTTATAAGACACGGAAACCACATTGCGAGCTGAATTTGTTGTATGCGGGTATTTTCCTGACAGCCAGGCTTCCTCAGCAAAACCTCACGTTAATGGCCTCACAAATGAGCTCCCGACACTCAGCAAAAGATATCTCTACAGAGCAGACTTCACTCATGCGCTTAGAGTGCAGTCACACAGGACTGACACGGAAAACACATTGCCTGCTGAAATCGTTGTATGCGGGTATTTTCCTGATGGCCAGTCTTCCTCAGCAAAACCTCACGTTAATGGCCACACAAATGAGCACCCAACACCTAGCAAAAGAGAGCTCTACGCAGCAGACCTCTTTCAGGTGCTTAGAGAGCGGGCACACATTCCAGACACGGAAACCACATTGCGAGCTGAATTCGGTGTATGCGGGCATTTTCCTGATGGCCAGGCTTCGTCAACAAAGCCTCACGTTAATGTTCACCTAAATGAGCACACGACACTCAGCAAAAGAGAGCTGTACACAGAAATCCTCTTTCCGGCGCTTAGAGAGCAGGCACACATTACAGACACAGAAACCACAATGCGAGCTGAATTCGTTGTATGCGGGCATTTTCCTGATGGCCAGGCTTCATCAACAAAGCCTCACGTTAATGTTCACCTAAATGAGCACACGACACTCAGCAAAAGAGAGCTCTACACAGAAATCCTCTTTCAGGTGCTTAGAGTGCAGGCACACAGGACAGACACGGAAACCACATTGCAAGTTCAATTCGTTGTATGCGGGTATTTTCCTGATGGCCAGGATTCCTCAGCAAAACCTCACGTGAATGGCCACAAAAATGAGCACCCGACACTGAGCAAAAGACATCTCTACAGAGCAGACTTGACTCATGCACTTAGAGTGCAGTCACACAGGACAGACACGGAAACCACATTGCGAGCTGAATTCGGCGTATGTGGTTATTTTCCTGACGGCCAGGCTTCCTCAGCAAGGCCTCACGTTTCTGGCCACACAAATGAGCACCCGGCTCTCAGCAAAAGACATCTACACCGAGCAGACTTCACTCATGCACTTAGAGTGCAGTCACACAGGACAGACACGGTAACTACATTGCGAGCTAAATTCTTTGTATGCGGGTATTTTCCTGATGACCAGTCTTCCTCAGTAGCACTTCACGTTAGTGGCAACACAAATGAGCACCCGACACTCAGCAAAGGAGAGCTCCACACGGCAGACCACTTTCAGGCGCTTAGAGAGCAGGCACACATTACAGACACGGAAACCACATTGCGAGCTGAATTCGTTGTATGCGGGCATTTTCCTGATGGCCAGGCTTCCTCAACAAAGCCTCACGTTAATGGTCACCCAAATGAGCACACAACACTCAGCTAAAGAGAGCTCTGCAGGGCAAAACCTCTTCCAGGTGCTTAGAGTGCAGGCACACAGGACAGACACGGAAACCACATTGCGAGCTAAATTCGTTGTATGCGGGCATAGTGCCAGACGGCCAGGCTTCCTCAGCAAAGCCTCACGTTCATGGCCACACAGACATGGTTGAAAGCACATTGAAAGCTCTGTTTCAGCCTCCACTGCCAGGGCTTCAATGATTCCTTGAGTGGGCCATCCTGCAGTGCTTTCTTTCAGTCACATAAGCTGAATCCAAAGCTGACTTGCCTCCACTGCTGTCACTACAATGCATCATCTTCCGCAACTTCCAGTGTCGCTAGAGCAAAGGCCTATTCGCAGCCCACCCACATCTTTGAGATAGAGGGCATACAGAGAAGACCGCGTTCTACTGCAATGTTTGCTGTTTTCCTTATCACATAGGAGCAAATTGCGTGCAAAATGAAAGCAGCCTCGTATTCCCTCACGGAGTGTCTCCACAGTGCATGGTGGATTGTTTCTGTGGCAGAGTTTGTCATGAGGCTCTCCTGCAGCAGTTTCTGACACTTTACAACACAGGCGTCTTCAGGGCCTTGCTAGTAAAGAGATGAGGTGGCTCTCTGCGCCCTCAGGAAACAAGGCCCTCCTGGAGTATTACAAACCTGTGGAGAAAACCGCCAACAACGAGAGGCTGTCTTCTGTGCACTTGAATGCAGGAGTCCCTCAACACCCAGCACATCACACCGAGAACATAACTGAACACAATACACATGAACCACGGTTCTCAGAGTGAACACAACACACCCAGTGAGGCACACTGACCAAGCTTGACCACACACAGCACACACATCACAAAAAACACTCCTTACTCAAAGAGCCAGCCACACACACAACCTGTCAAACACAACCGCGAACATAGAAAGCAACATGCAAAACACACACCGTCGACAACAGAAAGAACACAAAAATTATGCAACACACATTTCACACACTACACACATCACTCCAAACACACATAAAACAGACAGCACACACAGCCTCACAGAATGCACAATGCCAAACACACAACATATACACAAAGATATCAGTCCTAACACACAGTGTCTCACTCAACAAGCAAAACACACAGATCACAGAACACACAGAGTAGAATACACACAACACAAACACAACTCACAGAACCACACATCACACGACACACACAAGCATCCCGCACAGAAAGTATCACAACTCATAACACACACAACACTCCCAAATCCATAGGCAAAACACATATAACCAACAAAGACAAGTAGCACACATTTCACACACTGCCCACTGCACACACAATCACGCACAGACACACCACACATACATCCTCACACAGGAGCACAACGCACTACACACACGCAACACAGAAACACGCAACACAACAGACACAATAAACACACCACACCCTTGAAGGCACATAAGTACTGCTCACAATGCACACGAAAACCATTGCACAGACCACATACTGTATGCAAGAGATGTACAAAACAAGCACAGCCACACACAGTCAACACATCTTACATCATGTGCATAACTCCAACAGCCAGACACACACACAGCCTCTCTCACACAACACACAAAACACAACCACACACACAAAACTGACACAACACATACAAATGCACACAAAACTGACGAAACGCGTGCAACACACATAGCACACTGCACACAACACGCACAACCACAATCTAATCATAGAGAACACATGCATCCCCACGCGCACACAGCACGAACGAAAACACACCCACACACAACATACACATGCACACAACACACCCAACACAAGGCGAACCCATCATTACACACAATGCTGAAATGACACAGCCCACGCCACATCTACCCAGTATGTCACACGCAGAAAGCCTAAAGGCAGCACTCACACCACCCAGAACACAGCACATAACAACAAACAAGAGAATTTATAAGACACGGAAACCACATTGCGAGCTGAATTCGTTGTATGCGGGTATTTTCCTGACAGCCAGGCTTCCTCAGCAAAACCTCACGTTAATGGCCTCACAAATGAGCTCCCGACACTCAGCAAAAGATATCTCTACAGAGCAGACTTCACTCATGCGCTTAGAGTGCAGTCACACAGGACTGACACGGAAAACACATTGCCTGCTGAAATCGTTGTATGCGGGTATTTTCCTGATGGCCAGTCTTCCTCAGCAAAACCTCACGTTAATGGCCACACAAATGAGCACCCAACACCTAGCAAAAGAGAGCTCTACGCAGCAGACCTCTTTCAGGCGCTTAGAGAGCGGGCACACATTCCAGACACGGAAACCACATTGCGAGCTGAATTCGGTGTATGCGGGCATTTTCCTGATGGCCAGGCTTCGTCAACAAAGCCTCACGTTAATGTTCACCTAAATGAGCACACGACACTCAGCAAAAGAGAGCTGTACACAGAAATCCTCTTTCCGGCGCTTAGAGAGCAGGCACACATTACAGACACAGAAACCACAATGCGAGCTGAATTCGTTGTATGCGGGCATTTTCCTGATGGCCAGGCTTCGTCAACAAAGCCTCACGTTAATGTTCACCTAAATGAGCACACGACACTCAGCAAAAGAGAGCTCTACACAGAAATCCTCTTTCAGGTGCTTAGAGTGCAGGCACACAGGACAGACACGGAAACCACATTGCAAGTTCAATTCGTTGTATGCGGGTATTTTCCTGATGGCCAGGATTCCTCAGCAAAACCTCACGTGAATGGCCACAAAAATGAGCACCCGACACTGAGCAAAAGACATCTCTACAGAGCAGACTTGACTCATGCACTTAGAGTGCAGTCACACAGGACAGACACGGAAACCACATTGCGAGCTGAATTCGGCGTATGTGGTTATTTTCCTGACGGCCAGGCTTCCTCAGCAAGGCCTCACGTTTCTGGCCACACAAATGAGCACCCGGCTCTCAGCAAAAGACATCTACACCGAGCAGACTTCACTCATGCACTTAGAGTGCAGTCACACAGGACAGACACGGTAACTACATTGCGAGCTAAATTCTTTGTATGCGGGTATTTTCCTGATGACCAGTCTTCCTCAGTAGCACTTCACGTTAGTGGCAACACAAATGAGCACCCGACACTCAGCAAAGGAGAGCTCCACACGGCAGACCACTTTCAGGCGCTTAGAGAGCAGGCACACATTACAGACACGGAAACCACATTGCGAGCTGAATTCGTTGTATGCGGGCATTTTCCTGATGGCCAGGCTTCCTCAACAAAGCCTCACGTTAATGGTCACCCAAATGAGCACACAACACTCAGCTAAAGAGAGCTCTGCAGGGCAAAACCTCTTCCAGGTGCTTAGAGTGCAGGCACACAGGACAGACACGGAAACCACATTGCGAGCTAAATTCGTTGTATGCGGGCATAGTGCCAGACGGCCAGGCTTCCTCAGCAAAGCCTCACGTTCATGGCCACACAGACATGGTTGAAAGCACATTGAAAGCTCTGTTTCAGCCTCCACTGCCAGGGCTTCAATGATTCCTTGAGTGGGCCATCCTGCAGTGCTTTCTTTCAGTCACATAAGCTGAATCCAAAGCTGACTTGCCTCCACTGCTGTCACTACAATGCATCATCTTCCGCAACTTCCAGTGTCGCTAGAGCAAAGGCCTATTCGCAGCCCACCCACATCTTTGAGATAGAGGGCATACAGAGAAGACCGCGTTCTACTGCAATGTTTGCTGTTTTCCTTATCACATAGGAGCAAATTGCGTGCAAAATGAAAGCAGCCTCGTATTCCCTCACGGAGTGTCTCCACAGTGCATGGTGGATTGTTTCTGTGGCAGAGTTTGTCATGAGGCTCTCCTGCAGCAGTTTCTGACACTTTACAACACAGGCGTCTTCAGGGCCTTGCTAGTAAAGAGATGAGGTGGCTCTCTGCGCCCTCAGGAAACAAGGCCCTCCTGGAGTATTACAAACCTGTGGAGAAAACCGCCAACAACGAGAGGCTGTCTTCTGTGCACTTGAATGCAGGAGTCCCTCAACACCCAGCACATCACACCGAGAACATAACTGAACACAATACACATGAACCACGGTTCTCAGAGTGAACACAACACACCCAGTGAGGCACACTGACCAAGCTTGACCACACACAGCACACACATCACAAAAAACACTCCTTACTCAAAGAGCCAGCCACACACACAACCTGTCAAACACAACCGCGAACATAGAAAGCAACATGCAAAACACACACCGTCGACAACAGAAAGAACACAAAAATTATGCAACACACATTTCACACACTACACACATCACTCCAAACACACATAAAACAGACAGCACACACAGCCTCACAGAATGCACAATGCCAAACACACAACATATACACAAAGATATCAGTCCTAACACACAGTGTCTCACTCAACAAGCAAAACACACAGATCACAGAACACACAGAGTAGAATACACACAACACAAACACAACTCACAGAACCACACATCACACGACACACACAAGCATCCCGCACAGAAAGTATCACAACTCATAACACACACAACACTCCCAAATCCATAGGCAAAACACATATAACCAACAAAGACAAGTAGCACACATTTCACACACTGCCCACTGCACACACAATCACGCACAGACACACCACACATACATCCTCACACAGGAGCACAACGCACTACACACACGCAACACAGAAACACGCAACACAACAGACACAATAAACACACCACACCCTTGAAGGCACATAAGTACTGCTCACAATGCACACGAAAACCATTGCACAGACCACATACTGTATGCAAGAGATGTACAAAACAAGCACAGCCACACACAGTCAACACATCTTACATCATGTGAATAACTCCAACAGCCAAACACACACACAGCCTCTCTCACACAACACACAAAACACAACCACACACACAAAACTGACACAACACATACAAATGCACACAAAACTGACGAAACGCGTGCAACACACATAGCACACTGCACACAACACGCACAACCACAATCTAATCATAGAGAACACATGCATCCCCACGCGCACACAGCACGAACGAAAACACACCCACACACAACATACACATGCACACAACACACCCGACACAAGGCGAACCCATCATTACACACAATGCTGAAATGACACAGCCCACGCCACATCTACCCAGTATGTCACACACAGAAAGCCTAAAGGCAGCACTCACACCACCCAGAACACAGCACATAACAACAAACAAGAGAATTTATAAGACTCGGAAACCACATTGCGAGCTGAATTCGTTGTATGCGGGTATTTTCCTGACAGCCAGGCTTCCTCAGCAAAACCTCACGTTAATGGCCTCACAAATGAGCTCCCGACACTCAGCAAAAGATATCTCTACAGAGCAGACTTCACTCATGCGCTTAGAGTGCAGTCACACAGGACTGACACGGAAAACACATTGCCTGCTGAAATCGTTGTATGCGGGTATTTTCCTGATGGCCAGTCTTCCTCAGCAAAACCTCACGTTAATGGCCACACAAATGAGCACCCAACACCTAGCAAAAGAGAGCTCTACGCAGCAGACCTCTTTCAGGCGCTTAGAGAGCGGGCACACATTCCAGACACGGAAACCACATTGCGAGCTGAATTCGGTGTATGCGGGCATTTTCCTGATGGCCAGGCTTCGTCAACAAAGCCTCACGTTAATGTTCACCTAAATGAGCACACGACACTCAGCAAAAGAGAGCTGTACACAGAAATCCTCTTTCCGGCGCTTAGAGAGCAGGCACACATTACAGACACAGAAACCACAATGCGAGCTGAATTCGTTGTATGCGGGCATTTTCCTGATGGCCAGGCTTCGTCAACAAAGCCTCACGTTAATGTTCACCTAAATGAGCACACGACACTCAGCAAAAGAGAGCTCTACACAGAAATCCTCTTTCAGGTGCTTAGAGTGCAGGCACACAGGACAGACACGGAAACCACATTGCAAGTTCAATTCGTTGTATGCGGGTATTTTCCTGATGGCCAGGCTTCCTCAGCAAAGCCTCACGTTCACGGCCACACAGACATGGTTGAAAGCACATTGAAAGCCCTGTTTCAGCCTCCACTGCCAGGGCTTCAATGATTCCTTGAGTGGGCCATCCTGCAGTGCTTTCTTTCAGTCACATAAGCTGAATCCAAAGCTGACTTGCCTCCACTGCTGTCACTACAATGCATCATCTTCTGCAACTTCCAGTGTCGCTAGAGCAAAGGCCTATTCGCAGCCCACCCACATCTTTGAGATAGAGGGCATACAGAGAAGACCGCGTTCTACTGCAATGTTTGCTGTTTTCCTTATCACATAGGAGCAAATTGCGTGCAAAATGAAAGCAGCCTCGTATTCCCTCACGGAGTGTCTCCACAGTGCATGGTGGATTGTTTCTGTGGCAGAGTTTGTCATGAGGCTCTCCTGCAGCAGTTTCTGACACTTTACAACACAGGCGTCTTCAGGGCCTTGCTAGTAAAGAGATGAGGTGGCTCTCTGCGCCCTCAGGAAACAAGGCCCTCCTGGAGTATTACAAACCTGTGGAGAAAACCGCCAACAACGAGAGGCTGTCTTCTGTGCACTTGAATGCAGGAGTCCCTCAACACCCAGCACATCACACCGAGAACATAACTGAACACAATACACATGAACCACGGTTCTCAGAGTGAACACAACACACCCAGTGAGGCACACTGACCAAGCTTGACCACACACAGCACACACATCACAAAAAACACTCCTTACTCAAAGAGCCAGCCACACACACAACCTGTCAAACACAACCGCGAACATAGAAAGCAACATGCAAAACACACACCGTCGACAACAGAAAGAACACAAAAATTATGCAACACACATTTCACACACTACACACATCACTCCAAACACACATAAAACAGACAGCACACACAGCCTCACAGAATGCACAATGCCAAACACACAACATATACACAAAGATATCAGTCCTAACACACAGTGTCTCACTCAACAAGCAAAACACACAGATCACAGAACACACAGAGTAGAATACACACAACACAAACACAACTCACAGAACCACACATCACACGACACACACAAGCATCCCGCACAGAAAGTATCACAACTCATAACACACACAACACTCCCAAATCCATAGGCAAAACACATATAACCAACAAAAACAAGTAGCACACATTTCACACACTGCCCACTGCACACACAATCACGCACAGACACACCACACATACATCCTCACACAGGAGCACAACGCACTACACACACGCAACACAGAAACACGCAACACAACAGACACAATAAACACACCACACCCTTGAAGGCACATAAGTACTGCTCACAATGCACACGAAAACCATTGCACAGACCACATACTGTATGCAAGAGATGTACAAAACAAGCACAGCCACACACAGTCAACACATCTTACATCATGTGAATAACTCCAACAGCCAAACACACACACAGCCTCTCTCACACAACACACAAAACACAACCACACACACAAAACTGACACAACACATACAAATGCACACAAAACTGACGAAACGCGTGCAACACACATAGCACACTGCACACAACACGCACAACCACAATCTAATCATAGAGAACACATGCATCCCCACGCGCACACAGCACGAACGAAAACACACCCACACACAACATACACATGCACACAACACACCCGACACAAGGCGAACCCATCATTACACACAATGCTGAAATGACACAGCCCACGCCACATCTACCCAGTATGTCACACACAGAAAGCCTAAAGGCAGCACTCACACCACCCAGAACACAGCACATAACAACAAACAAGAGAATTTATAAGACTCGGAAACCACATTGCGAGCTGAATTCGTTGTATGCGGGTATTTTCCTGACAGCCAGGCTTCCTCAGCAAAACCTCACGTTAATGGCCTCACAAATGAGCTCCCGACACTCAGCAAAAGATATCTCTACAGAGCAGACTTCACTCATGCGCTTAGAGTGCAGTCACACAGGACTGACACGGAAAACACATTGCCTGCTGAAATCGTTGTATGCGGGTATTTTCCTGATGGCCAGTCTTCCTCAGCAAAACCTCACGTTAATGGCCACACAAATGAGCACCCAACACCTAGCAAAAGAGAGCTCTACGCAGCAGACCTCTTTCAGGCGCTTAGAGAGCGGGCACACATTCCAGACACGGAAACCACATTGCGAGCTGAATTCGGTGTATGCGGGCATTTTCCTGATGGCCAGGCTTCGTCAACAAAGCCTCACGTTAATGTTCACCTAAATGAGCACACGACACTCAGCAAAAGAGAGCTGTACACAGAAATCCTCTTTCCGGCGCTTAGAGAGCAGGCACACATTACAGACACAGAAACCACAATGCGAGCTGAATTCGTTGTATGCGGGCATTTTCCTGATGGCCAGGCTTCGTCAACAAAGCCTCACGTTAATGTTCACCTAAATGAGCACACGACACTCAGCAAAAGAGAGCTCTACACAGAAATCCTCTTTCAGGTGCTTAGAGTGCAGGCACACAGGACAGACACGGAAACCACATTGCAAGTTCAATTCGTTGTATGCGGGTATTTTCCTGATGGCCAGGCTTCCTCAGCAAAGCCTCACGTTCACGGCCACACAGACATGGTTGAAAGCACATTGAAAGCCCTGTTTCAGCCTCCACTGCCAGGGCTTCAATGATTCCTTGAGTGGGCCATCCTGCAGTGCTTTCTTTCAGTCACATAAGCTGAATCCAAAGCTGACTTGCCTCCACTGCTGTCACTACAATGCATCATCTTCTGCAACTTCCAGTGTCGCTAGAGCAAAGGCCTATTCG
This sequence comes from Manis javanica, assembly GCF_040802235.1. NCBI lineage: Eukaryota > Metazoa > Chordata > Mammalia > Pholidota > Manidae > Manis > Manis javanica. The sequence continues at coordinate 124,744 of NW_027332180.1, read as the reverse complement.
CAGCCCACCCACATCTTTGAGATAGAGGGCTTACAGAGAAGACCGCGTTCTACTGCAATGTTTGCTGTTTTCCTTATCACATAGGAGCAAATTGCGTGCAAAATGAAAGCAGCCTCGTATTCCCTCATGGAGTGTCTCCTCAGTGCATGGTGGATTGTTTCTGCGGCAGAGTTTGTCATGAGGCTCTCCTGCAGCAGTTTCTGACACTTTACAACAAAGGCGTCTTCAGGGCCTTGCTAGTGAAGAGATGAGGTGGCTCTCTGCGCCCTCAGGAAACAAGGCCCTCCTGGAGTATTACAAACCTGTGGAGAAAACCGCCAACAACGAGAGGCTGTCTTCTGTGCACTTGAATGCAGAAGTCCCTCAACAAACAGCACATCACACCGAGAACATAACTGCCCACCATACACATGAACCACGGTTCTCAGAGTGAACACAACACACCCAGTGAGGCACACTGACCAAGCTTGACCACACACAGTACACACATCACAAATTACACTCCTTACTCAAAGAGCCAGCCACACACACAACCTGTCAAACACAACCGCGAACATAGAAACCAACATGCAAAACACACACCGTCGACAACAGAAAGAACACAAAAATTATGCAACACACATTTCACACACTACACACATCACTCCAAACACACATAAAACAGACAGCACACACAGCCTCACAGAATGCACTATGCCAAACACACAACATATACACAAAGATATCAGTCCTAACACACAGTGTCTCACTCAACAAGCAAAACACACAGACCACAGAACACACAGAGTAGAATACACACAACACAAACACAACTCACAGAACCACACATCACACGACACACACAAGCATCCGGCACAGAAAGTATCACAACTCATAACACACACAACACTCCCAAATCCATAGGCAAAACACATATAACCAACAAAGACAAGTAGCACACATTTCACACACTACCCACTGCACACACAATCACGCACAGACACACCACACATACATCCTCACACAGGAGCACAACGCACTACACACACGCAACACAGAAACACGCAACACAACAGACACAATAAACACACCACACCCTTGAAGGCACATAAGTACTGCTCACAATGCACACGAAAACCATTGCACAGACCACATACTGTATGCAAGAGATGTACAAAACAAGCACAGCCACACACAGTCAACACATCTTACATCATGTGCATAACTCCAACAGCCAGACACACACACAGCCTCTCTCACACAACACACGAAACACAACCACACACACAAAACTGACACAACACATACAAATGCACACAAAACTGACGAAACGCGTGCAACACACATAGCACACTGCACACAACACGCACAACCACAATCTAATCATAGAGAACACATGCATCCCCACGCGCACACAGCACGAATGAAAACACACCCACACACAACATACACATGCACACAACACACCCAACACAAGGCGAACCCATCATTACACACAATGCTGAAATGACACAGCCCACGCCACATCTACCCAGTATGTCACACGCAGAAAGCCTAAAGGCAGCACTCACACCACCCAGAACACAGCACATAACAACAAACAAGAGAATTTATAAGACACGGAAACCACATTGCGAGCTGAATTTGTTGTATGCGGGTATTTTCCTGACAGCCAGGCTTCCTCAGCAAAACCTCACGTTAATGGCCTCACAAATGAGCTCCCGACACTCAGCAAAAGATATCTCTACAGAGCAGACGTCACTCATGCGCTTAGAGTGCAGTCACACAGGACTGACACGGAAAACACATTGCCTGCTGAAATCGTTGTATGCGGGTATTTTCCTGATGGCCAGTCTTCCTCAGCAAAACCTCACGTTAATGGCCACACAAATGAGCACCCAACACCTAGCAAAAGAGAGCTCTACGCAGCAGACCTCTTTCAGGCGCTTAGAGAGCGGGCACACATTCCAGACACGGAAACCACATTGCGAGCTGAATTCGGTGTATGCGGGCATTTTCCTGATGGCCAGGCTTCGTCAACAAAGCCTCACGTTAATGTTCACCTAAATGAGCACACGACACTCAGCAAAAGAGAGCTCTACACAGAAATCCTCTTTCAGGTGCTTAGAGTGCAGGCACACAGGACAGACACGGAAACCACATTGCAAGTTCAATTCGTTGTATGCGGGTATTTTCCTGATGGCCAGGCTTCCTCAGCAAAGCCTCACGTTCACGGCCACACAGACATGGTTGAAAGCACATTGAAAGCCCTGTTTCAGCCTCCACTGCCAGGGCTTCAATGATTCCTTGAGTGGGCCATCCTGCAGTGCTTTCTTTCAGTCACATAAGCTGAATCCAAAGCTGACTTGCCTCCACTGCTGTCACTACAATGCATCATCTTCTGCAACTTCCAGTGTCGCTAGAGCAAAGGCCTATTCGCAGCCCACCCACATCTTTGAGATAGAGGGCTTACAGAGAAGACCGCGTTCTACTGCAATGTTTGCTGTTTTCCTTATCACATAGGAGCAAATTGCGTGCAAAATGAAAGCAGCCTCGTATTCCCTCATGGAGTGTCTCCTCAGTGCATGGTGGATTGTTTCTGCGGCAGAGTTTGTCATGAGGCTCTCCTGCAGCAGTTTCTGACACTTTACAACAAAGGCGTCTTCAGGGCCTTGCTAGTGAAGAGATGAGGTGGCTCTCTGCGCCCTCAGGAAACAAGGCCCTCCTGGAGTATTACAAACCTGTGGAGAAAACCGCCATCAACGAGAGGCTGTCTTCTGTGCACTTGAATGCAGAAGTCCCTCAACACACAGCACATCACACCGAGAACATAACTGCCCACCATACACATGAACCACGGTTCTCAGAGTGAACACAACACACCCAGTGAGGCACACTGACCAAGCTTGACCACACACAGTACACACATCACAAATTACACTCCTTACTCAAAGAGCCAGCCACACACACAACCTGTCAAACACAACCGCGAACATAGAAACCAACATGCAAAACACACACCGTCGACAACAGAAAGAACACAAAAATTATGCAACACACATTTCACACACTACACACATCACTCCAAACACACATAAAACAGACAGCACACACAGCCTCACAGAATGCACAATGCCAAACACACAACATATACACAAAGATATCAGTCCTAACACACAGTGTCTCACTCAACAAGCAAAACACACAGACCACAGAACACACAGAGTAGAATACACACAACACAAACACAACTCACAGAACCACACATCACGCGACACACACAAGCATCCGGCACAGAAAGTATCACAACTCATAACACACACAACACTCCCAAATCCATAGGCAAAACACATATAACCAACAAAGACAAGTAGCACACATTTCACACACTACCCACTGCACACACAATCACGCACAGACACACCACACATACATCCTCACACAGGAGCACAACGCACTACACACACGCAACACAGAAACACGCAACACAACAGACACAATAAACACACCACACCCTTGAAGGCACATAAGTACTGCTCACAATGCACACGAAAACCATTGCACAGACCACATACTGTATGCAAGAGATGTACAAAACAAGCACAGCCACACACAGTCAACACATCTTACATCATGTGCATAACTCCAACAGCCAGACACACACACAGCCTCTCTCACACAACACACAAAACACAACCACACACACAAAACTGACACAACACATACAAATGCACACAAAACTGACGAAACGCGTGCAACACACATAGCACACTGCACACAACACGCACAACCACAATCTAATCATAGAGAACACATGCATCCCCACGCGCACACAGCACTAACAAAAACACACCCACACACAACATACACATGCACACAACACACCCAACACAAGGCAAACCCATCATTACACACAATGCTGAAATGACACAGCCCACGCCACATCTACCCAGTATGTCACACGCAGAAAGCCTAAAGGCAGCACTCACACCACCCAGAACACAGCACATAACAACAAACAAGAGAATTTATAAGACACGGAAACCACATTGCGAGCTGAATTTGTTGTATGCGGGTATTTTCCTGACAGCCAGGCTTCCTCAGCAAAACCTCACGTTAATGGCCTCACAAATGAGCTCCCGACACTCAGCAAAAGATATCTCTACAGAGCAGACTTCACTCATGCGCTTAGAGTGCAGTCACACAGGACTGACACGGAAAACACATTGCCTGCTGAAATCGTTGTATGCGGGTATTTTCCTGATGGCCAGTCTTCCTCAGCAAAACCTCACGTTAATGGCCACACAAATGAGCACCCAACACCTAGCAAAAGAGAGCTCTACGCAGCAGACCTCTTTCAGGCGCTTAGAGAGCGGGCACACATTCCAGACACGGAAACCACATTGCGAGCTGAATTCGGTGTATGCGGGCATTTTCCTGATGGCCAGGCTTCGTCAACAAAGCCTCACGTTAATGTTCACCTAAATGAGCACACGACACTCAGCAAAAGAGAGCTGTACACAGAAATCCTCTTTCCGGCGCTTAGAGAGCAGGCACACATTACAGACACAGAAACCACAATGCGAGCTGAATTCGTTGTATGCGGGCATTTTCCTGATGGCCAGGCTTCATCAACAAAGCCTCACGTTAATGTTCACCTAAATGAGCACACGACACTCAGCAAAAGAGAGCTCTACACAGAAATCCTCTTTCAGGTGCTTAGAGTGCAGGCACACAGGACAGACACGGAAACCACATTGCAAGTTCAATTCGTTGTATGCGGGTATTTTCCTGATGGCCAGGATTCCTCAGCAAAACCTCACGTGAATGGCCACAAAAATGAGCACCCGACACTGAGCAAAAGACATCTCTACAGAGCAGACTTGACTCATGCACTTAGAGTGCAGTCACACAGGACAGACACGGAAACCACATTGCGAGCTGAATTCGGCGTATGTGGTTATCTTCCTGACGGCCAGGCTTCCTCAGCAAGGCCTCACGTTTCTGGCCACACAAATGAGCACCCGGCTCTCAGCAAAAGACATCTACACCGAGCAGACTTCACTCATGCACTTAGAGTGCAGTCACACAGGACAGACACGGTAACTACATTGCGAGCTAAATTCTTTGTATGCGGGTATTTTCCTGATGACCAGTCTTCCTCAGTAGCACTTCACGTTAGTGGCAACACAAATGAGCACCCGACACTCAGCAAAGGAGAGCTCCACACGGCAGACCACTTTCAGGCGCTTAGAGAGCAGGCACACATTACAGACACGGAAACCACATTGCGAGCTGAATTCGTTGTATGCGGGCATTTTCCTGATGGCCAGGCTTCCTCAACAAAGCCTCACGTTAATGGTCACCCAAATGAGCACACAACACTCAGCTAAAGAGAGCTCTGCAGGGCAAAACCTCTTCCAGGTGCTTAGAGTGCAGGCACACAGGACAGACACGGAAACCACATTGCGAGCTAAATTCGTTGTATGCGGGCATAGTGCCAGACGGCCAGGCTTCCTCAGCAAAGCCTCACGTTCATGGCCACACAGACATGGTTGAAAGCACATTGAAAGCTCTGTTTCAGCCTCCACTGCCAGGGCTTCAATGATTCCTTGAGTGGGCCATCCTGCAGTGCTTTCTTTCAGTCACATAAGCTGAATCCAAAGCTGACTTGCCTCCACTGCTGTCACTACAATGCATCATCTTCCGCAACTTCCAGTGTCGCTAGAGCAAAGGCCTATTCGCAGCCCACCCACATCTTTGAGATAGAGGGCATACAGAGAAGACCGCGTTCTACTGCAATGTTTGCTGTTTTCCTTATCACATAGGAGCAAATTGCGTGCAAAATGAAAGCAGCCTCGTATTCCCTCACGGAGTGTCTCCACAGTGCATGGTGGATTGTTTCTGTGGCAGAGTTTGTCATGAGGCTCTCCTGCAGCAGTTTCTGACACTTTACAACACAGGCGTCTTCAGGGCCTTGCTAGTAAAGAGATGAGGTGGCTCTCTGCGCCCTCAGGAAACAAGGCCCTCCTGGAGTATTACAAACCTGTGGAGAAAACCGCCAACAACGAGAGGCTGTCTTCTGTGCACTTGAATGCAGGAGTCCCTCAACACCCAGCACATCACACCGAGAACATAACTGAACACAATACACATGAACCACGGTTCTCAGAGTGAACACAACACACCCAGTGAGGCACACTGACCAAGCTTGACCACACACAGCACACACATCACAAAAAACACTCCTTACTCAAAGAGCCAGCCACACACACAACCTGTCAAACACAACTGCGAACATAGAAAGCAACATGCAAAACACACACCGTCGACAACAGAAAGAACACAAAAATTATGCAACACACATTTCACACACTACACACATCACTCCAAACACACATAAAACAGACAGCACACACAGCCTCACAGAATGCACAATGCCAAACCCACAACATATACACAAAGATATCAGTCCTAACACACAGTGTCTCACTCAACAAGCAAAACACACAGATCACAGAACACACAGAGTAGAATACACACAACACAAACACAACTCACAGAACCACACATCACACGACACACACAAGCATCCCGCACAGAAAGTATCACAACTCATAACACACACAACACTCCCAAATCCATAGGCAAAACACATATAACCAACAAAGACAAGTAGCACACATTTCACACACTACCCACTGCACACACAATCACGCACAGACACACCACACATACATCCTCACACAGGAGCACAACGCACTACACACACGCAACACAGAAACACGCAACACAACAGACACAATAAACACACCACACCCTTGAAGGCACATAAGTACTGCTCACAATGCACACGAAAACCATTGCACAGACCACATACTGTATGCAAGAGATGTACAAAACAAGCACAGCCACACACAGTCAACACATCTTACATCATGTGCATAACTCCAACAGCCAGACACACACACAGCCTCTCTCACACAACACACAAAACACAACCACACACACAAAACTGACACAACACATACAAATGCACACAAAACTGACGAAACGCGTGCAACACACATAGCACACTGCACACAACACGCACAACCACAATCTAATCATAGAGAACACATGCATCCCCACGCGCACACAGCACGAACGAAAACACACCCACACACAACATACACATGCACACAACACACCCGACACAAGGCGAACCCATCATTACACACAATGCTGAAATGACACAGCCCACGCCACATCTACCCAGTATGTCACACACAGAAAGCCTAAAGGCAGCACTCACACCACCCAGAACACAGCACATAACAACAAACAAGAGAATTTATAAGACTCGGAAACCACATTGCGAGCTGAATTCGTTGTATGCGGGTATTTTCCTGACAGCCAGGCTTCCTCAGCAAAACCTCACGTTAATGGCCTCACAAATGAGCTCCCGACACTCAGCAAAAGATATCTCTACAGAGCAGACTTCACTCATGCGCTTAGAGTGCAGTCACACAGGACTGACACGGAAAACACATTGCCTGCTGAAATCGTTGTATGCGGGTATTTTCCTGATGGCCAGTCTTCCTCAGCAAAACCTCACGTTAATGGCCACACAAATGAGCACCCAACACCTAGCAAAAGAGAGCTCTACGCAGCAGACCTCTTTCAGGCGCTTAGAGAGCGGGCACACATTCCAGACACGGAAACCACATTGCGAGCTGAATTCGGTGTATGCGGGCATTTTCCTGATGGCCAGGCTTCGTCAACAAAGCCTCACGTTAATGTTCACCTAAATGAGCACACGACACTCAGCAAAAGAGAGCTGTACACAGAAATCCTCTTTCCGGCGCTTAGAGAGCAGGCACACATTACAGACACAGAAACCACAATGCGAGCTGAATTCGTTGTATGCGGGCATTTTCCTGATGGCCAGGCTTCGTCAACAAAGCCTCACGTTAATGTTCACCTAAATGAGCACACGACACTCAGCAAAAGAGAGCTCTACACAGAAATCCTCTTTCAGGTGCTTAGAGTGCAGGCACACAGGACAGACACGGAAACCACATTGCAAGTTCAATTCGTTGTATGCGGGTATTTTCCTGATGGCCAGGCTTCCTCAGCAAAGCCTCACGTTCACGGCCACACAGACATGGTTGAAAGCACATTGAAAGCCCTGTTTCAGCCTCCACTGCCAGGGCTTCAATGATTCCTTGAGTGGGCCATCCTGCAGTGCTTTCTTTCAGTCACATAAGCTGAATCCAAAGCTGACTTGCCTCCACTGCTGTCACTACAATGCATCATCTTCTGCAACTTCCAGTGTCGCTAGAGCAAAGGCCTATTCGCAGCCCACCCACATCTTTGAGATAGAGGGCTTACAGAGAAGACCGCGTTCTACTGCAATGTTTGCTGTTTTCCTTATCACATAGGAGCAAATTGCGTGCAAAATGAAAGCAGCCTCGTATTCCCTCATGGAGTGTCTCCTCAGTGCATGGTGGATTGTTTCTGCGGCAGAGTTTGTCATGAGGCTCTCCTGCAGCAGTTTCTGACACTTTACAACAAAGGCGTCTTCAGGGCCTTGCTAGTGAAGAGATGAGGTGGCTCTCTGCGCCCTCAGGAAACAAGGCCCTCCTGGAGTATTACAAACCTGTGGAGAAAACCGCCAACAACGAGAGGCTGTCTTCTGTGCACTTGAATGCAGAAGTCCCTCAACACACAGCACATCACACCGAGAACATAACTGCCCACCATACACATGAACCACGGTTCTCAGAGTGAACACAACACACCCAGTGAGGCACACTGACCAAGCTTGACCACACACAGTACACACATCACAAATTACACTCCTTACTCAAAGAGCCAGCCACACACACAACCTGTCAAACACAACCGCGAACATAGAAACCAACATGCAAAACACACACCGTCGACAACAGAAAGAACACAAAAATTATGCAACACACATTTCACACACTACACACATCACTCCAAACACACATAAAACAGACAGCACACACAGCCTCACAGAATGCACAATGCCAAACACACAACATATACACAAAGATATCAGTCCTAACACACAGTGTCTCACTCAACAAGCAAAACACACAGACCACAGAACACACAGAGTAGAATACACACAACACAAACACAACTCACAGAACCACACATCACACGACACACACAAGCATCCGGCACAGAAAGTATCACAACTCATAACACACACAACACTCCCAAATCCATAGGCAAAACACATATAACCAACAAAGACAAGTAGCACACATTTCACACACTACCCACTGCACACACAATCACGCACAGACACACCACACATACATCCTCACACAGGAGCACAACGCACTACACACACGCAACACAGAAACACGCAACACAACAGACACAATAAACACACCACACCCTTGAAGGCACATAAGTACTGCTCACAATGCACACGAAAACCATTGCACAGACCACATACTGTATGCAAGAGATGTACAAAACAAGCACAGCCACACACAGTCAACACATCTTACATCATGTGCATAACTCCAACAGCCAGACACACACACAGCCTCTCTCACACAACACACAAAACACAACCACACACACAAAACTGACACAACACATACAAATGCACACAAAACTGACGAAACGCGTGCAACACACATAGCACACTGCACACAACACGCACAACCACAATCTAATCATAGAGAACACATGCATCCCCACGCGCACACAGCACGAACGAAAACACACCCACACACAACATACACATGCACACAACACACCCAACACAAGGCGAACCCATCATTACACACAATGCTGAAATGACACAGCCCACGCCACATCTACCCAGTATGTCACACGCAGAAAGCCTAAAGGCAGCACTCACACCACCCAGAACACAGCACATAACAACAAACAAGAGAATTTATAAGACACGGAAACCACATTGCGAGCTGAATTAGTTGTATGCGGGTATTTTCCTGACAGCCAGGCTTCCTCAGCAAAACCTCACGTTAATGGCCTCACAAATGAGCTCCCGACACTCAGCAAAAGATATCTCTACAGAGCAGACTTCACTCATGCGCTTAGAGTGCAGTCACACAGGACTGACACGGAAAACACATTGCCTGCTGAAATCGTTGTATGCGGGTATTTTCCTGATGGCCAGTCTTCCTCAGCAAAACCTCACGTTAATGGCCACACAAATGAGCACCCAACACCTAGCAAAAGAGAGCTCTACGCAGCAGACCTCTTTCAGGCGCTTAGAGAGCGGGCACACATTCCAGACACGGAAACCACATTGCGAGCTGAATTCGGTGTATGCGGGCATTTTCCTGATGGCCAGGCTTCGTCAACAAAGCCTCACGTTAATGTTCACCTAAATGAGCACACGACACTCAGCAAAAGAGAGCTGTACACAGAAATCCTCTTTCCGGCGCTTAGAGAGCAGGCACACATTACAGACACAGAAACCACAATGCGAGCTGAATTCGTTGTATGCGGGCATTTTCCTGATGGCCAGGCTTCGTCAACAAAGCCTCACGTTAATGTTCACCGAAATGAGCACACGACACTCAGCAAAAGAGAGCTCTACACAGAAATCCTCTTTCAGGTGCTTAGAGTGCAGGCACACAGGACAGACACGGAAACCACATTGCAAGTTCAATTCGTTGTATGCGGGTATTTTCCTGATGGCCAGGCTTCCTCAGCAAAGCCTCACGTTCATGGCCACACAGACATGGTTGAAAGCACATTGAAAGCCCTGTTTCAGCCTCCACTGCCAGGGCTTCAATGATTCCTTGAGTGGGCCATCCTGCAGTGCTTTCTTTCAGTCACATAAGCTGAATCCAAAGCTGACTTGCCTCCACTGCTGTCACTACAATGCATCATCTTCCGCAACTTCCAGTGTCGCTAGAGCAAAGGCCTATTCGCAGCCCACCCACATCTTTGAGATAGAGGGCATACAGAGAAGACCGCGTTCTACTGCAATGTTTGCTGTTTTCCTTATCACATAGGAGCAAATTGCGTGCAAAATGAAAGCAGCCTCGTATTCCCTCACGGAGTGTCTCCACAGTGCATGGTGGATTGTTTCTGTGGCAGAGTTTGTCATGAGGCTCTCCTGCAGCAGTTTCTGACACTTTACAACACAGGCGTCTTCAGGGCCTTGCTAGTAAAGAGATGAGGTGGCTCTCTGCGCCCTCAGGAAACAAGGCCCTCCTGGAGTATTACAAACCTGTGGAGAAAACCGCCAACAACGAGAGGCTGTCTTCTGTGCACTTGAATGCAGGAGTCCCTCAACACCCAGCACATCACACCGAGAACATAACTGAACACAATACACATGAACCACGGTTCTCAGAGTGAACACAACACACCCAGTGAGGCACACTGACCAAGCTTGACCACACACAGCACACACATCACAAAAAACACTCCTTACTCAAAGAGCCAGCCACACACACAACCTGTCAAACACAACCGCGAACATAGAAACCAACATGCAAAACACACACCGTCGACAACAGAAAGAACACAAAAATTATGCAACACACATTTCACACACTACACACATCACTCCAAACACACATAAAACAGACAGCACACACAGCCTCACAGAATGCACAATGCCAAACACACAACATATACACAAAGATATCAGTCCTAACACACAGTGTCTCACTCAACAAGCAAAACACACAGATCACAGAACACACAGAGTAGAATACACACAACACAAACACAACTCACAGAACCACACATCACACGACACACACAAGCATCCCGCACAGAAAGTATCACAACTCATAACACACACAACACTCCCAAATCCATAGGCAAAACACATATAACCAACAAAGACAAGTAGCACACATTTCACACACTACCCACTGCACACACAATCACGCACAGACACACCACACATACATCCTCACACAGGAGCACAACGCACTACACACACGCAACACAGAAACACGCAACACAACAGACACAATAAACACACCACACCCTTGAAGGCACATAAGTACTGCTCACAATGCACACGAAAACCATTGCACAGACCACATACTGTATGCAAGAGATGTACAAAACAAGCACAGCCACACACAGTCAACACATCTTACATCATGTGCATAACTCCAACAGCCAAACACACACACAGCCTCTCTCACACAACACACAAAACACAACCACACACACAAAACTGACACAACACATACAAATGCACACAAAACTGACGAAACGCGTGCAACACACATAGCACACTGCACACAACACGCACAACCACAATCTAATCATAGAGAACACATGCATCCCCACGCGCACACAGCACGAACGAAAACACACCCACACACAACATACACATGCACACAACACACCCGACACAAGGCGAACCCATCATTACACACAATGCTGAAATGACACAGCCCACGCCACATCTACCCAGTATGTCACACACAGAAAGCCTAAAGGCAGCACTCACACCACCCAGAACACAGCACATAACAACAAACAAGAGAATTTATAAGACTCGGAAACCACATTGCGAGCTGAATTCGTTGTATGCGGGTATTTTCCTGACAGCCAGGCTTCCTCAGCAAAACCTCACGTTAATGGCCTCACAAATGAGCTCCCGACACTCAGCAAAAGATATCTCTACAGAGCAGACTTCACTCATGCGCTTAGAGTGCAGTCACACAGGACTGACACGGAAAACACATTGCCTGCTGAAATCGTTGTATGCGGGTATTTTCCTGATGGCCAGTCTTCCTCAGCAAAACCTCACGTTAATGGCCACACAAATGAGCACCCAACACCTAGCAAAAGAGAGCTCTACGCAGCAGACCCCTTTCAGGCGCTTAGAGAGCGGGCACACATTCCAGACACGGAAACCACATTGCGAGCTGAATTCGGTGTATGCGGGCATTTTCCTGATGGCCAGGCTTCGTCAACAAAGCCTCACGTTAATGTTCACCTAAATGAGCACACGACACTCAGCAAAAGAGAGCTGTACACAGAAATCCTCTTTCCGGCGCTTAGAGAGCAGGCACACATTACAGACACAGAAACCACAATGCGAGCTGAATTCGTTGTATGCGGGCATTTTCCTGATGGCCAGGCTTCGTCAACAAAGCCTCACGTTAATGTTCACCTAAATGAGCACACGACACTCAGCAAAAGAGAGCTCTACACAGAAATCCTCTTTCAGGTGCTTAGAGTGCAGGCACACAGGACAGACACGGAAACCACATTGCAAGTTCAATTCGTTGTATGCGGGTATTTTCCTGATGGCCAGGCTTCCTCAGCAAAGCCTCACGTTCACGGCCACACAGACATGGTTGAAAGCACATTGAAAGCCCTGTTTCAGCCTCCACTGCCAGGGCTTCAATGATTCCTTGAGTGGGCCATCCTGCAGTGCTTTCTTTCAGTCACATAAGCTGAATCCAAAGCTGACTTGCCTCCACTGCTGTCACTACAATGCATCATCTTCTGCAACTTCCAGTGTCGCTAGAGCAAAGGCCTATTCGCAGCCCACCCACATCTTTGAGATAGAGGGCTTACAGAGAAGACCGCGTTCTACTGCAATGTTTGCTGTTTTCCTTATCACATAGGAGCAAATTGCGTGCAAAATGAAAGCAGCCTCGTATTCCCTCATGGAGTGTCTCCTCAGTGCATGGTGGATTGTTTCTGCGGCAGAGTTTGTCATGAGGCTCTCCTGCAGCAGTTTCTGACACTTTACAACAAAGGCGTCTTCAGGGCCTTGCTAGTGAAGAGATGAGGTGGCTCTCTGCGCCCTCAGGAAACAAGGCCCTCCTGGAGTATTACAAACCTGTGGAGAAAACCGCCAACAACGAGAGGCTGTCTTCTGTGCACTTGAATGCAGAAGTCCCTCAACACACAGCACATCACACCGAGAACATAACTGCCCACCATATAGATGAACCACGGTTCTCAGAGTGAACACAACATACCCAGTGAGGCACACTTATCAAGTTTGACCACACACAGTACACACATGACAAATTACACTTCTTACTCAAAGAGCCAGCCACACACACAACCTGTCAAACACAACCGCGAACATAGAAACCAACATGCAAAACACACACCGTCGACAACAGAAAGAACACAAAAATTATGCAACACACATTTCACACACTACACACATCACTCCAAACACACATAAAACAGACAGCACACACAGCCTCACAGAATGCACAATGCCAAACACACAACATATACACAAAGATATCAGTCCTAACACACAGTGTCTCACTCAACAAGCAAAACACACAGACCACAGAACACACAGAGTAGAATACACACAACACAAACACAACTCACAGAACCACACATCACACGACACACACAAGCATCCGGCACAGAAAGTATCACAACTCATAACACACACAACACTCCCAAATCCATAGGCAAAACACATATAACCAACAAAGACAAGTAGCACACATTTCACACACTACCCACTGCACACACAATCACGCACAGACACACCACACATACATCCTCACACAGGAGCACAACGCACTACACACACGCAACACAGAAACACGCAACACAACAGACACAATAAACACACCACACCCTTGAAGGCACATAAGTACTGCTCACAATGCACACGAAAACCATTGCACAGACCACATACTGTATGCAAGAGATGTACAAAACAAGCACAGCCACACACAGTCAACACATCTTACATCATGTGCATAACTCCAACAGCCAGACACACACACAGCCTCTCTCACACAACACACAAAACACAACCACACACACAAAACTGACACAACACATACAAATGCACACAAAACTGACGAAACGCGTGCAACACACATAGCACACTGCACACAACACGCACAACCACAATCTAATCATAGAGAACACATGCATCCCCACGCGCACACAGCACGAACGAAAACACACCCACACACAACATACACATGCACACAACACACCCAACACAAGGCGAACCCATCATTACACACAATGCTGAAATGACACAGCCCACGCCACATCTACCCAGTATGTCACACGCAGAAAGCCTAAAGGCAGCACTCACACCACCCAGAACACAGCACATAACAACAAACAAGAGAATTTATAAGACACGGAAACCACATTGCGAGCTGAATTTGTTGTATGCGGGTATTTTCCTGACAGCCAGGCTTCCTCAGCAAAACCTCACGTTAATGGCCTCACAAATGAGCTCCCGACACTCAGCAAAAGATATCTCTACAGAGCAGACGTCACTCATGCGCTTAGAGTGCAGTCACACAGGACTGACACGGAAAACACATTGCCTGCTGAAATCGTTGTATGCGGGTATTTTCCTGATGGCCAGTCTTCCTCAGCAAAACCTCACGTTAATGGCCACACAAATGAGCACCCAACACCTAGCAAAAGAGAGCTCTATGCAGCAGACCTCTTTCAGGCGCTTAGAGAGCGGGCACACATTCCAGACACGGAAACCACATTGCGAGCTGAATTCGGTGTATGCGGGCATTTTCCTGATGGCCAGGCTTCGTCAACAAAGCCTCACGTTAATGTTCACCTAAATGAGCACACGACACTCAGCAAAAGAGAGCTCTACACAGAAATCCTCTTTCAGGTGCTTAGAGTGCAGGCACACAGGACAGACACGGAAACCACATTGCAAGTTCAATTCGTTGTATGCGGGTATTTTCCTGATGGCCAGGCTTCCTCAGCAAAGCCTCACGTTCACGGCCACACAGACATGGTTGAAAGCACATTGAAAGCCCTGTTTCAGCCTCCACTGCCAGGGCTTCAATGATTCCTTGAGTGGGCCATCCTGCAGTGCTTTCTTTCAGTCACATAAGCTGAATCCAAAGCTGACTTGCCTCCACTGCTGTCACTACAATGCATCATCTTCTGCAACTTCCAGTGTCGCTAGAGCAAAGGCCTATTCGCAGCCCACCCACATCTTTGAGATAGAGGGCTTACAGAGAAGACCGCGTTCTACTGCAATGTTTGCTGTTTTCCTTATCACATAGGAGCAAATTGCGTGCAAAATGAAAGCAGCCTCGTATTCCCTCATGGAGTGTCTCCTCAGTGCATGGTGGATTGTTTCTGCGGCAGAGTTTGTCATGAGGCTCTCCTGCAGCAGTTTCTGACACTTTACAACAAAGGCGTCTTCAGGGCCTTGCTAGTGAAGAGATGAGGTGGCTCTCTGCGCCCTCAGGAAACAAGGCCCTCCTGGAGTATTACAAACCTGTGGAGAAAACCGCCAACAACGAGAGGCTGTCTTCTGTGCACTTGAATGCAGAAGTCCCTCAACACACAGCACATCACACCGAGAACATAACTGCCCACCATACACATGAACCACGGTTCTCAGAGTGAACACAACACACCCAGTGAGGCACACTGACCAAGCTTGACCACACACAGTACACACATCACAAATTACACTCCTTACTCAAAGAGCCAGCCACACACACAACCTGTCAAACACAACCGCGAACATAGAAACCAACATGCAAAACACACACCGTCGACAACAGAAAGAACACAAAAATTATGCAACACACATTTCACACACTACACACATCACTCCAAACACACATAAAACAGACAGCACACACAGCCTCACAGAATGCACAATGCCAAACACACAACATATACACAAAGATATCAGTCCTAACACACAGTGTCTCACTCAACAAGCAAAACACACAGACCACAGAACACACAGAGTAGAATACACACAACACAAACACAACTCACAGAACCACACATCACACGACACACACAAGCATCCGGCACAGAAAGTATCACAACTCATAACACACACAACACTCCCAAATCCATAGGCAAAACACATATAACCAACAAAGACAAGTAGCACACATTTCACACACTTCCCACTGCACACACAATCACGCACAGACACACCACACATACATCCTCACACAGGAGCACAACGCACTACACACACGCAACACAGAAACACGCAACACAACAGACACAATAAACACACCACACCCTTGAAGGCACATAAGTACTGCTCACAATGCACACGAAAACCATTGCACAGACCACATACTGTATGCAAGAGATGTACAAAACAAGCACAGCCACACACAGTCAACACATCTTACATCATGTGCATAACTCCAACAGCCAGACACACACACAGCCTCTCTCACACAACACACAAAACACAACCACACACACAAAACTGACACAACACATACAAATGCACACAAAACTGACGAAACGCGTGCAACACACATAGCACACTGCACACAACACGCACAACCACAATCTAATCATAGAGAACACATGCATCCCCACGCGCACACAGCACGAACGAAAACACACCCACACACAACATACACATGCACACAACACACCCAACACAAGGCGAACCCATCATTACACACAATGCTGAAATGACACAGCCCACGCCACATCTACCCAGTATGTCACACGCAGAAAGCCTAAAGGCAGCACTCACACCACCCAGAACACAGCACATAACAACAAACAAGAGAATTTATAAGACACGGAAACCACATTGCGAGCTGAATTTGTTGTATGCGGGTATTTTCCTGACAGCCAGGCTTCCTCAGCAAAACCTCACGTTAATGGCCTCACAAATGAGCTCCCGACACTCAGCAAAAGATATCTCTACAGAGCAGACTTCACTCATGCGCTTAGAGTGCAGTCACACAGGACTGACACGGAAAACACATTGCCTGCTGAAATCGTTGTATGCGGGTATTTTCCTGATGGCCAGTCTTCCTCAGCAAAACCTCACGTTAATGGCCACACAAATGAGCACCCAACACCTAGCAAAAGAGAGCTCTACGCAGCAGACCTCTTTCAGGCGCTTAGAGAGCGGGCACACATTCCAGACACGGAAACCACATTGCGAGCTGAATTCGGTGTATGCGGGCATTTTCCTGATGGCCAGGCTTCGTCAACAAAGCCTCACGTTAATGTTCACCTAAATGAGCACACGACACTCAGCAAAAGAGAGCTGTACACAGAAATCCTCTTTCCGGCGCTTAGAGAGCAGGCACACATTACAGACACAGAAACCACAATGCGAGCTGAATTCGTTGTATGCGGGCATTTTCCTGATGGCCAGGCTTCGTCAACAAAGCCTCACGTTAATGTTCACCTAAATGAGCACACGACACTCAGCAAAAGAGAGCTCTACACAGAAATCCTCTTTCAGGTGCTTAGAGTGCAGGCACACAGGACACACACGGAAACCACATTGCTAGCTAAATTCGTTGTATGCGGGCATAGTGCCAGACGGCCAGGCTTCCTCAGCAAAGCCTCACGTTCATGGCCACACAGACATGGTTGAAAGCACATTGAAAGCTCTGTTTCAGCCTCCACTGCCAGGGCTTCAATGATTCCTTGAGTGGGCCATCCTGCAGTGCTTTCTTTCAGTCACATAAGCTGAATCCAAAGCTGACTTGCCTCCACTGCTGTCACTACAATGCATCATCTTCCGCAGCTTCCAGTGTCGCTAGAGCAAAGGCCTATTCGCAGCCCACCCACATCTTTGAGATAGAGGGCATACAGAGAAGACCGCGTTCTACTGCAATGTTTGCTGTTTTCCTTATCACATAGGAGCAAATTGCGTGCAAAATGAAAGCAGCCTCGTATTCCCTCACGGAGTGTCTCCACAGTGCATGGTGGATTGTTTCTGTGGCAGAGTTTGTCATGAGGCTCTCCTGCAGCAGTTTCTGACACTTTACAACACAGGCGTCTTCAGGGCCTTGCTAGTAAAGAGATGAGGTGGCTCTCTGCGCCCTCAGGAAACAAGGCCCTCCTGGAGTATTACAAACCTGTGGAGAAAACCGCCAACAACGAGAGGCTGTCTTCTGTGCACTTGAATGCAGGAGTCCCTCAACACCCAGCACATCACACCGAGAACATAACTGAACACAATACACATGAACCACGGTTCTCAGAGTGAACACAACACACCCAGTGAGGCACACTGACCAAGCTTGACCACACACAGCACACACATCACAAAAAACACTCCTTACTCAAAGAGCCAGCCACACACACAACCTGTCAAACACAACCGCGAACATAGAAAGCAACATGCAAAACACACACCGTCGACAACAGAAAGAACACAAAAATTATGCAACACACATTTCACACACTACACACATCACTCCAAACACACATAAAACAGACAGCACACACAGCCTCACAGAATGCACAATGCCAAACACACAACATATACACAAAGATATCAGTCCTAACACACAGTGTCTCACTCAACAAGCAAAACACACAGATCACAGAACACACAGAGTAGAATACACACAACACAAACACAACTCACAGAACCACACATCACACGACACACACAAGCATCCCGCACAGAAAGTATCACAACTCATAACACACACAACACTCCCAAATCCATAGGCAAAACACATATAACCAACAAAGACAAGTAGCACACATTTCACACACTGCCCACTGCACACACAATCACGCACAGACACACCACACATACATCCTCACACAGGAGCACAACGCACTACACACACGCAACACAGAAACACGCAACACAACAGACACAATAAACACACCACACCCTTGAAGGCACATAAGTACTGCTCACAATGCACACGAAAACCATTGCACAGACCACATACTGTATGCAAGAGATGTACAAAACAAGCACAGCCACACACAGTCAACACATCTTACATCATGTGCATAACTCCAACAGCCAAACACACACACAGCCTCTCTCACACAACACACAAAACACAACCACACACACAAAACTGACACAACACATACAAATGCACACAAAACTGACGAAACGCGTGCAACACACATAGCACACTGCACACAACACGCACAACCACAATCTAATCATAGAGAACACATGCATCCCCACGCGCACACAGCACGAACGAAAACACACCCACACACAACATACACATGCACACAACACACCCGACACAAGGCGAACCCATCATTACACACAATGCTGAAATGACACAGCCCACGCCACATCTACCCAGTATGTCACACACAGAAAGCCTAAAGGCAGCACTCACACCACCCAGAACACAGCACATAACAACAAACAAGAGAATTTATAAGACTCGGAAACCACATTGCGAGCTGAATTCGTTGTATGCGGGTATTTTCCTGACAGCCAGGCTTCCTCAGCAAAACCTCACGTTAATGGCCTCACAAATGAGCTCCCGACACTCAGCAAAAGATATCTCTACAGAGCAGACTTCACTCATGCGCTTAGAGTGCAGTCACACAGGACTGACACGGAAAACACATTGCCTGCTGAAATCGTTGTATGCGGGTATTTTCCTGATGGCCAGTCTTCCTCAGCAAAACCTCACGTTAATGGCCACACAAATGAGCACCCAACACCTAGCAAAAGAGAGCTCTACGCAGCAGACCCCTTTCAGGCGCTTAGAGAGCGGGCACACATTCCAGACACGGAAACCACATTGCGAGCTGAATTCGGTGTATGCGGGCATTTTCCTGATGGCCAGGCTTCGTCAACAAAGCCTCACGTTAATGTTCACCTAAATGAGCACACGACACTCAGCAAAAGAGAGCTGTACACAGAAATCCTCTTTCCGGCGCTTAGAGAGCAGGCACACATTACAGACACAGAAACCACAATGCGAGCTGAATTCGTTGTATGCGGGCATTTTCCTGATGGCCAGGCTTCGTCAACAAAGCCTCACGTTAATGTTCACCTAAATGAGCACACGACACTCAGCAAAAGAGAGCTCTACACAGAAATCCTCTTTCAGGTGCTTAGAGTGCAGGCACACAGGACAGACACGGAAACCACATTGCAAGTTCAATTCGTTGTATGCGGGTATTTTCCTGATGGCCAGGCTTCCTCAGCAAAGCCTCACGTTCACGGCCACACAGACATGGTTGAAAGCACATTGAAAGCCCTGTTTCAGCCTCCACTGCCAGGGCTTCAATGATTCCTTGAGTGGGCCATCCTGCAGTGCTTTCTTTCAGTCACATAAGCTGAATCCAAAGCTGACTTGCCTCCACTGCTGTCACTACAATGCATCATCTTCTGCAACTTCCAGTGTCGCTAGAGCAAAGGCCTATTCGCAGCCCACCCACATCTTTGAGATAGAGGGCTTACAGAGAAGACCGCGTTCTACTGCAATGTTTGCTGTTTTCCTTATCACATAGGAGCAAATTGCATGCAAAATGAAAGCAGCCTCGTATTCCCTCATGGAGTGTCTCCTCAGTGCATGGTGGATTGTTTCTGCGGCAGAGTTTGTCATGAGGCTCTCCTGCAGCAGTTTCTGACACTTTACAACAAAGGCGTCTTCAGGGCCTTGCTAGTGAAGAGATGAGGTGGCTCTCTGCGCCCTCAGGAAACAAGGCCCTCCTGGAGTATTACAAACCTGTGGAGAAAACCGCCAACAACGAGAGGCTGTCTTCTGTGCACTTGAATGCAGAAGTCCCTCAACACACAGCACATCACACCGAGAACATAACTGCCCACCATACACATGAACCACGGTTCTCAGAGTGAACACAACACACCCAGTGAGGCACACTGACCAAGCTTGACCACACACAGTACACACATCACAAATTACACTCCTTTCTCAAAGAGCCAGCCACACACACAACCTGTCAAACACAACCCCGAACATAGAAACCAACATGCAAAACACACACCGTCGACAACAGAAAGAACACAAAAATTATGCAACACACATTTCACACACTACACACATCACTCCAAACACACATAAAACAGACAGCACACACAGCCTCACAGAATGCACAATGCCAAACACACAACATATACACAAAGATATCAGTCCTAACACACAGTGTCTCACTCAACAAGCAAAACACACAGACCACAGAACACACAGAGTAGAATACACACAACACAAACACAACTCACAGAACCACACATCACACGACACACACAAGCATCCGGCACAGAAAGTATCACAACTCATAACACACACAACACTCCCAAATCCATAGGCAAAACACATATAACCAACAAAGACAAGTAGCACACATTTCACACACTACCCACTGCACACACAATCACGCACAGACACACCACACATACATCCTCACACAGGAGCACAACGCACTACACACACGCAACACAGAAACACGCAACACAACAGACACAATAAACACACCACACCCTTGAAGGCACATAAGTACTGCTCACAATGCACACGAAAACCATTGCACAGACCACATACTGTATGCAAGAGATGTACAAAACAAGCACAGCCACACACAGTCAACACATCTTACATCATGTGCATAACTCCAACAGCCAGACACACACACAGCCTCTCTCACACAACACACGAAACACAACCACACACACAAAACTGACACAACACATACAAATGCACACAAAACTGACGAAACGCGTGCAACACACATAGCACACTGCACACAACACGCACAACCACAATCTAATCATAGAGAACACATGCATCCCCACGCGCACACAGCACGAATGAAAACACACCCACACACAACATACACATGCACACAACACACCCAACACAAGGCGAACCCATCATTACACACAATGCTGAAATGACACAGCCCACGCCACATCTACCCAGTATGTCACACGCAGAAAGCCTAAAGGCAGCACTCACACCACCCAGAACACAGCACATAACAACAAACAAGAGAATTTATAAGACACGGAAACCACATTGCGAGCTGAATTTGTTGTATGCGGGTATTTTCCTGACAGCCAGGCTTCCTCAGCAAAACCTCACGTTAATGGCCTCACAAATGAGCTCCCGACACTCAGCAAAAGATATCTCTACAGAGCAGACGTCACTCATGCGCTTAGAGTGCAGTCACACAGGACTGACACGGAAAACACATTGCCTGCTGAAATCGTTGTATGCGGGTATTTTCCTGATGGCCAGTCTTCCTCAGCAAAACCTCACGTTAATGGCCACACAAATGAGCACCCAACACCTAGCAAAAGAGAGCTCTACGCAGCAGACCTCTTTCAGGCGCTTAGAGAGCGGGCACACATTCCAGACACGGAAACCACATTGCGAGCTGAATTCGTTGTATGCGGGCATTTTCCTGATGGCCAGGCTTCGTCAACAAAGCCTCACGTTAATGTTCACCTAAATGAGCACACGACACTCAGCAAAAGAGAGCTCTACACAGAAATCCTCTTTCAGGTGCTTAGAGTGCAGGCACACAGGACAGACACGGAAACCACATTGCAAGTTCAATTCGTTGTATGCGGGTATTTTCCTGATGGCCAGGCTTCCTCAGCAAAGCCTCACGTTCACGGCCACACAGACATGGTTGAAAGCACATTGAAAGCCCTGTTTCAGCCTCCACTGCCAGGGCTTCAATGATTCCTTGAGTGGGCCATCCTGCAGTGCTTTCTTTCAGTCACATAAGCTGAATCCAAAGCTGACTTGCCTCCACTGCTGTCACTACAATGCATCATCTTCTGCAACTTCCAGTGTCGCTAGAGCAAAGGCCTATTCGCAGCCCACCCACATCTTTGAGATAGAGGGCTTACAGAGAAGACCGCGTTCTACTGCAATGTTTGCTGTTTTCCTTATCACATAGGAGCAAATTGCGTGCAAAATGAAAGCAGCCTCGTATTCCCTCATGGAGTGTCTCCTCAGTGCATGGTGGATTGTTTCTGCGGCAGAGTTTGTCATGAGGCTCTCCTGCAGCAGTTTCTGACACTTTACAACAAAGGCGTCTTCAGGGCCTTGCTAGTGAAGAGATGAGGTGGCTCTCTGCGCCCTCAGGAAACAAGGCCCTCCTGGAGTATTACAAACCTGTGGAGAAAACCGCCAACAACGAGAGGCTGTCTTCTGTGCACTTGAATGCAGAAGTCCCTCAACACACAGCACATCACACCGAGAACATAACTGCCCACCATACACATGAACCACGGTTCTCAGAGTGAACACAACACACCCAGTGAGGCACACTGACCAAGCTTGACCACACACAGTACACACATCACAAATTACACTCCTTACTCAAAGAGGCACCCACACACACAACCTGTCAAGCACAACCGCGACCATAGAACCCAACATACAAAACACACACCGTCGACAACAGAAAGAACACAAAAATTATGCAACACACATTTCACACACTACACACATCACTCCAAACACACATAAAACAGACAGCACACACAGCCTCACAGAATGCACAATGCCAAACACACAACATATACACAAAGATATCAGTCCTAACACACAGTGTCTCACTCAACAAGCAAAACACACAGACCACAGAACACACAGAGTAGAATACACACAACACAAACACAACTCACAGAACCACACATCACACGACACACACAAGCATCCGGCACAGAAAGTATCACAACTCATAACACACACAACACTCCCAAATCCATAGGCAAAACACATATAACCAACAAAGACAAGTAGCACACATTTCACACACTACCCACTGCACACACAATCACGCACAGACACACCACACATACATCCTCACACAGGAGCACAACGCACTACACACACGCAACACAGAAACACGCAACACAACAGACACAATAAACACACCACACCCTTGAAGGCACATAAGTACTGCTCACAATGCACACGAAAACCATTGCACAGACCACATACTGTATGCAAGAGATGTACAAAACAAGCACAGCCACACACAGTCAACACATCTTACATCATGTGCATAACTCCAACAGCCAGACACACACACAGCCTCTCTCACACAACACACGAAACACAACCACACACACAAAACTGACACAACACATACAAATGCACACAAAACTGACGAAACGCGTGCAACACACATAGCACACTGCACACAACACGCACAACCACAATCTAATCATAGAGAACACATGCATCCCCACGCGCACACAGCACGAATGAAAACACACCCACACACAACATACACATGCACACAACACACCCAACACAAGGCGAACCCATCATTACACACAATGCTGAAATGACACAGCCCACGCCACATCTACCCAGTATGTCACACGCAGAAAGCCTAAAGGCAGCACTCACACCACCCAGAACACAGCACATAACAACAAACAAGAGAATTTATAAGACTCGGAAACCACATTGCGAGCTGAATTTGTTGTATGCGGGTATTTTCCTGACAGCCAGGCTTCCTCAGCAAAACCTCACGTTAATGGCCTCACAAATGAGCTCCCGACACTCAGCAAAAGATATCTCTACAGAGCAGACGTCACTCATGCGCTTAGAGTGCAGTCACACAGGACTGACACGGAAAACACATTGCCTGCTGAAATCGTTGTATGCGGGTATTTTCCTGATGGCCAGTCTTCCTCAGCAAAACCTCACGTTAATGGCCACACAAATGAGCACCCAACACCTAGCAAAAGAGAGCTCTACGCAGCAGACCTCTTTCAGGCGCTTAGAGAGCGGGCACACATTCCAGACACGGAAACCACATTGCGAGCTGAATTCGGTGTATGCGGGCATTTTCCTGATGGCCAGGCTTCGTCAACAAAGCCTCACGTTAATGTTCACCTAAATGAGCACACGACACTCAGCAAAAGAGAGCTCTACACAGAAATCCTCTTTCAGGTGCTTAGAGTGCAGGCACACAGGACAGACACGGAAACCACATTGCAAGTTCAATTCGTTGTATGCGGGTATTTTCCTGATGGCCAGGCTTCCTCAGCAAAGCCTCACGTTCACGGCCACACAGACATGGTTGAAAGCACATTGAAAGCCCTGTTTCAGCCTCCACTGCCAGGGCTTCAATGATTCCTTGAGTGGGCCATCCTGCAGTGCTTTCTTTCAGTCACATAAGCTGAATCCAAAGCTGACTTGCCTCCACTGCTGTCACTACAATGCATCATCTTCTGCAACTTCCAGTGTCGCTAGAGCAAAGGCCTATTCGCAGCCCACCCACATCTTTGAGATAGAGGGCTTACAGAGAAGACCGCGTTCTACTGCAATGTTTGCTGTTTTCCTTATCATATAGGAGCAAATTGCGTGCAAAATGAAAGCAGCCTCGTATTCCCTCATGGAGTGTCTCCTCAGTGCATGGTGGATTGTTTCTGCGGCAGAGTTTGTCATGAGGCTCTCCTGCAGCAGTTTCTGACACTTTACAACAAAGGCGTCTTCAGGGCCTTGCTAGTGAAGAGATGAGGTGGCTCTCTGCGCCCTCAGGAAACAAGGCCCTCCTGGAGTATTACAAACCTGTGGAGAAAACCGCCAACAACGAGAGGCTGTCTTCTGTGCACTTGAATGCAGAAGTCCCTCAACACACAGCACATCACACCGAGAACATAACTGCCCACCATACACATGAACCACGGTTCTCAGAGTGAACACAACACACCCAGTGAGGCACACTGACCAAGCTTGACCACACACAGTACACACATCACAAATTACACTCCTTACTCAAAGAGCCAGCCACACACACAACCTGTCAAACACAACCGCGAACATAGAAACCAACATGCAAAACACACACCGTCGACAACAGAAAGAACACAAAAATTATGCAACACACATTTCACACACTACACACATCACTCCAAACACACATAAAACAGACAGCACACACAGCCTCACAGAATGCACAATGCCAAACACACAACATATACACAAAGATATCAGTCCTAACACACAGTGTCTCACTCAACAAGCAAAACACACAGACCACAGAACACACAGAGTAGAATACACACAACACAAACACAACTCACAGAACCACACATCACACGACACACACAAGCATCCGGCACAGAAAGTATCACAACTCATAACACACACAACACTCCCAAATCCATAGGCAAAACACATATAACCAACAAAGACAAGTAGCACACATTTCACACACTACCCACTGCACACACAATCACGCACAGACACACCACACATACATCCTCACACAGGAGCACAACGCACTACACACACGCAACACAGAAACACGCAACACAACAGACACAATAAACACACCACACCCTTGAAGGCACATAAGTACTGCTCACAATGCACACGAAAACCATTGCACAGACCACATACTGTATGCAAGAGATGTACAAAACAAGCACAGCCACACACAGTCAACACATCTTACATCATGTGCATAACTCAAACAGCCAAACACACACACAGCCTCTCTCACACAACACACAAAACACAACCACACACACAAAACTGACACAACACATACAAATGCACACAAAACTGACGAAACGCGTGCAACACACATAGCACACTGCACACAACACGCACAACCACAATCTAATCATAGAGAACACATGCATCCCCACGCGCACACAGCACGAACGAAAACACACCCACACACAACATACACATGCACACAACACACCCAACACAAGGCGAACCCATCATTACACACAATGCTGAAATGACACAGCCCACGCCACATCTACCCAGTATGTCACACGCAGAAAGCCTAAAGGCAGCACTCACACCACCCAGAACACAGCACATAACAACAAACAAGAGAATTTATAAGACTCGGAAACCACATTGCGAGCTGAATTTGTTGTATGCGGGTATTTTCCTGACAGCCAGGCTTCCTCAGCAAAACCTCACGTTAATGGCCTCACAAATGAGCTCCCGACACTCAGCAAAAGATATCTCTACAGAGCAGACTTCACTCATGCGCTTAGAGTGCAGTCACACAGGACTGACACGGAAAACACATTGCCTGCTGAAATCGTTGTATGCGGGTATTTTCCTGATGGCCAGTCTTCCTCAGCAAAACCTCACGTTAATGGCCACACAAATGAGCACCCAACACCTAGCAAAAGAGAGCTCTACGCAGCAGACCTCTTTCAGGCGCTTAGAGAGCGGGCACACATTCCAGACACGGAAACCACATTGCGAGCTGAATTCGGTGTATGCGGGCATTTTCCTGATGGCCAGGCTTCGTCAACAAAGCCTCACGTTAATGTTCACCTAAATGAGCACACGACACTCAGCAAAAGAGAGCTGTACACAGAAATCCTCTTTCCGGCGCTTAGAGAGCAGGCACACATTACAGACACAGAAACCACAATGCGAGCTGAATTCGTTGTATGCGGGCATTTTCCTGATGGCCAGGCTTCGTCAACAAAGCCTCACGTTAATGTTCACCTAAATGAGCACACGACACTCAGCAAAAGAGAGCTCTACACAGAAATCCTCTTTCAGGTGCTTAGAGTGCAGGCACACAGGACAGACACGGAAACCACATTGCAAGTTCAATTCGTTGTATGCGGGTATTTTCCTGATGGCCAGGATTCCTCAGCAAAACCTCACGTGAATGGCCACAAAAATGAGCACCCGACACTGAGCAAAAGACATCTCTACAGAGCAGACTTCACTCATGCACTTAGAGTGCAGTCACACAGGACAGACACGGAAACCACATTGCGAGCTGAATTCGGTGTATGCGGTTATTTTCCTGACGGCCAGGCTTCCTCAGCAAGGCCTCACGTTTCTGGCCACACAAATGAGCACCCGGCTCTCAGCAAAAGACATCTACACCGAGCAGACTTCACTCATGCACTTAGAGTGCAGTCACACAGGACAGACACGGTAACTACATTGCGAGCTAAATTCTTTGTATGCGGGTATTTTCCTGATGACCAGTCTTCCTCAGTAACACTTCACGTTAATGGCAACACAAATGAGCACCCGACACTCAGCAAAGGAGAGCTCCACACGGCAGACCACTTTCAGGCGCTTAGAGAGCAGGCACACATTACAGACACGGAAACCACATTGCGAGCTGAATTCGTTGTATGCGGGCATTTTCCTGATGGCCAGGCTTCCTCAACAAAGCCTCACGTTAATGGTAACCCAAATGAGCACACAACACTCAGCTAAAGAGAGCTCTGCAGGGCAAAACCTCTTCCAGGTGCTTAGAGTGCAGGCACACAGGACAGACACGGAAACCACATTGCGAGCTAAATTCGTTGTATGCGGGCATAGTGCCAGACGGCCAGGCTTCCTCAGCAAAGCCTCACGTTCATGGCCACACAGACATGGTTGAAAGCACATTGAAAGCTCTGTTTCAGCCTCCACTGCCAGGGCTTCAATGATTCCTTGAGTGGGCCATCCTGCAGTGCTTTCTTTCAGTCACATAAGCTGAATCCAAAGCTGACTTGCCTCCACTGCTGTCACTACAATGCATCATCTTCTGCAACTTCCAGTGTCGCTAGAGCAAAGGCCTATTCGCAGCCCACCCACATCTTTGAGATAGAGGGCATACAGAGAAGACCGCGTTCTACTGCAATGTTTGCTGTTTTCCTTATCACATAGGAGCAAATTGCGTGCAAAATGAAAGCAGCCTCGTATTCCCTCATGGCATGTCTCCTCAGTGCACGGTGGATTGTTTCTGTGGCAGAGTTTGTCATGAGGCTCTCCTGCAGCAGTTTCTGACACTTTACAACAAAGGCGTCTTCAGGGCCTTGCTAGTGAAGAGATGAGGTGGCTCTCTGCGCCCTCAGGAAACTAGGCCCTCCTGGAGTATTACAAACCTGTGGAGAAAACCGCCAACAACGAGAGGCTGTCTTCTGTGCACTTGAATGCAGAAGTCCCTCAACACACAGCACATCACACCGAGAACATAACTGCCCACCATACACATGAACCACGGTTCTCAGAGTGAACACAACACACCCAGTGAGGCACACTGACCAAGCTTGACCACACACAGTACACACATCACAAATTACACTCCTTACTCAAAGAGCCAGCCACACACACAACCTGTCAAACACAACCGCGAACATAGAAACCAACATGCAAAACACACACCGTCGACAACAGAAAGAACACAAAAATTATGCAACACACATTTCACACACTACACACATCACTCCAAACACACATAAAACAGACAGCACACACAGCCTCACAGAATGCACAATGCCAAACACACAACATATACACAAAGATATCAGTCCTAACACACAGTGTCTCACTCAACAAGCAAAACACACAGACCACAGAACACACAGAGTAGAATACACACAACACAAACACAACTCACAGAACCACACATCACACGACACACACAAGCATCCGGCACAGAAAGTATCACAACTCATAACACACACAACACTCCCAAATCCATAGGCAAAACACATATAACCAACAAAGACAAGTAGCACACATTTCACACACTACCCACTGCACACACAATCACGCACAGACACACCACACATACATCCTCACACAGGAGCACAACGCACTACACACACGCAACACAGAAACACGCAACACAACAGACACAATAAACACACCACACCCTTGAAGGCACATAAGTACTGCTCACAATGCACACGAAAACCATTGCACAGACCACATACTGTATGCAAGAGATGTACAAAACAAGCACAGCCACACACAGTCAACACATCTTACATCATGTGCATAACTCAAACAGCCAAACACACACACAGCCTCTCTCACACAACACACAAAACACAACCACACACACAAAACTGACACAACACATACAAATGCACACAAAACTGACGAAACGCGTGCAACACACATAGCACACTGCACACAACACGCACAACCACAATCTAATCATAGAGAACACATGCATCCCCACGCGCACACAGCACGAACGAAAACACACCCACACACAACATACACATGCACACAACACACCCAACACAAGGCGAACCCATCATTACACACAATGCTGAAATGACACAGCCCACGCCACATCTACCCAGTATGTCACACGCAGAAAGCCTAAAGGCAGCACTCACACCACCCAGAACACAGCACATAACAACAAACAAGAGAATTTATAAGACTCGGAAACCACATTGCGAGCTGAATTTGTTGTATGCGGGTATTTTCCTGACAGCCAGGCTTCCTCAGCAAAACCTCACGTTAATGGCCTCACAAATGAGCTCCCGACACTCAGCAAAAGATATCTCTACAGAGCAGACTTCACTCATGCGCTTAGAGTGCAGTCACACAGGACTGACACGGAAAACACATTGCCTGCTGAAATCGTTGTATGCGGGTATTTTCCTGATGGCCAGTCTTCCTCAGCAAAACCTCACGTTAATGGCCACACAAATGAGCACCCAACACCTAGCAAAAGAGAGCTCTACGCAGCAGACCTCTTTCAGGCGCTTAGAGAGCGGGCACACATTCCAGACACGGAAACCACATTGCGAGCTGAATTCGGTGTATGCGGGCATTTTCCTGATGGCCAGGCTTCGTCAACAAAGCCTCACGTTAATGTTCACCTAAATGAGCACACGACACTCAGCAAAAGAGAGCTGTACACAGAAATCCTCTTTCCGGCGCTTAGAGAGCAGGCACACATTACAGACACAGAAACCACAATGCGAGCTGAATTCGTTGTATGCGGGCATTTTCCTGATGGCCAGGCTTCGTCAACAAAGCCTCACGTTAATGTTCACCTAAATGAGCACACGACACTCAGCAAAAGAGAGCTCTACACAGAAATCCTCTTTCAGGTGCTTAGAGTGCAGGCACACAGGACAGACACGGAAACCACATTGCAAGTTCAATTCGTTGTATGCGGGTATTTTCCTGATGGCCAGGATTCCTCAGCAAAACCTCACGTGAATGGCCACAAAAATGAGCACCCGACACTGAGCAAAAGACATCTCTACAGAGCAGACTTCACTCATGCACTTAGAGTGCAGTCACACAGGACAGACACGGAAACCACATTGCGAGCTGAATTCGGTGTATGCGGTTATTTTCCTGACGGCCAGGCTTCCTCAGCAAGGCCTCACGTTTCTGGCCACACAAATGAGCACCCGGCTCTCAGCAAAAGACATCTACACCGAGCAGACTTCACTCATGCACTTAGAGTGCAGTCACACAGGACAGACACGGTAACTACATTGCGAGCTAAATTCTTTGTATGCGGGTATTTTCCTGATGACCAGTCTTCCTCAGTAACACTTCACGTTAATGGCAACACAAATGAGCACCCGACACTCAGCAAAGGAGAGCTCCACACGGCAGACCACTTTCAGGCGCTTAGAGAGCAGGCACACATTACAGACACGGAAACCACATTGCGAGCTGAATTCGTTGTATGCGGGCATTTTCCTGATGGCCAGGCTTCCTCAACAAAGCCTCACGTTAATGGTAACCCAAATGAGCACACAACACTCAGCTAAAGAGAGCTCTGCAGGGCAAAACCTCTTCCAGGTGCTTAGAGTGCAGGCACACAGGACAGACACGGAAACCACATTGCGAGCTAAATTCGTTGTATGCGGGCATAGTGCCAGACGGCCAGGCTTCCTCAGCAAAGCCTCACGTTCATGGCCACACAGACATGGTTGAAAGCACATTGAAAGCTCTGTTTCAGCCTCCACTGCCAGGGCTTCAATGATTCCTTGAGTGGGCCATCCTGCAGTGCTTTCTTTCAGTCACATAAGCTGAATCCAAAGCTGACTTGCCTCCACTGCTGTCACTACAATGCATCATCTTCTGCAACTTCCAGTGTCGCTAGAGCAAAGGCCTATTCGCAGCCCACCCACATCTTTGAGATAGAGGGCATACAGAGAAGACCGCGTTCTACTGCAATGTTTGCTGTTTTCCTTATCACATAGGAGCAAATTGCGTGCAAAATGAAAGCAGCCTCGTATTCCCTCATGGCATGTCTCCTCAGTGCACGGTGGATTGTTTCTGTGGCAGAGTTTGTCATGAGGCTCTCCTGCAGCAGTTTCTGACACTTTACAACAAAGGCGTCTTCAGGGCCTTGCTAGTGAAGAGATGAGGTGGCTCTCTGCGCCCTCAGGAAACTAGGCCCTCCTGGAGTATTACAAACCTGTGGAGAAAACCGCCAACAACGAGAGGCTGTCTTCTGTGCACTTGAATGCAGAAGTCCCTCAACACACAGCACATCACACCGAGAACATAACTGCCCACCATACACATGAACCACGGTTCTCAGAGTGAACACAACACACCCAGTGAGGCACACTGACCAAGCTTGACCACACACAGTACACACATCACAAATTACACTCCTTACTCAAAGAGCCAGCCACACACACAACCTGTCAAACACAACCGCGAACATAGAAACCAACATGCAAAACACACACCGTCGACAACAGAAAGAACACAAAAATTATGCAACACACATTTCACACACTACACACATCACTCCAAACACACATAAAACAGACAGCACACACAGCCTCACAGAATGCACAATGCCAAACACACAACATATACACAAAGATATCAGTCCTAACACACAGTGTCTCACTCAACAAGCAAAACACACAGACCACAGAACACACAGAGTAGAATACACACAACACAAACACAACTCACAGAACCACACATCACACGACACACACAAGCATCCGGCACAGAAAGTATCACAACTCATAACACACACAACACTCCCAAATCCATAGGCAAAACACATATAACCAACAAAGACAAGTAGCACACATTTCACACACTACCCACTGCACACACAATCACGCACAGACACACCACACATACATCCTCACACAGGAGCACAACGCACTACACACACGCAACACAGAAACACGCAACACAACAGACACAATAAACACACCACACCCTTGAAGGCACATAAGTACTGCTCACAATGCACACGAAAACCATTGCACAGACCACATACTGTATGCAAGAGATGTACAAAACAAGCACAGCCACACACAGTCAACACATCTTACATCATGTGCATAACTCAAACAGCCAAACACACACACAGCCTCTCTCACACAACACACAAAACACAACCACACACACAAAACTGACACAACACATACAAATGCACACAAAACTGACGAAACGCGTGCAACACACATAGCACACTGCACACAACACGCACAACCACAATCTAATCATAGAGAACACATGCATCCCCACGCGCACACAGCACGAACGAAAACACACCCACACACAACATACACATGCACACAACACACCCAACACAAGGCGAACCCATCATTACACACAATGCTGAAATGACACAGCCCACGCCACATCTACCCAGTATGTCACACGCAGAAAGCCTAAAGGCAGCACTCACACCACCCAGAACACAGCACATAACAACAAACAAGAGAATTTATAAGACTCGGAAACCACATTGCGAGCTGAATTTGTTGTATGCGGGTATTTTCCTGACAGCCAGGCTTCCTCAGCAAAACCTCACGTTAATGGCCTCACAAATGAGCTCCCGACACTCAGCAAAAGATATCTCTACAGAGCAGACTTCACTCATGCGCTTAGAGTGCAGTCACACAGGACTGACACGGAAAACACATTGCCTGCTGAAATCGTTGTATGCGGGTATTTTCCTGATGGCCAGTCTTCCTCAGCAAAACCTCACGTTAATGGCCACACAAATGAGCACCCAACACCTAGCAAAAGAGAGCTCTACGCAGCAGACCTCTTTCAGGCGCTTAGAGAGCGGGCACACATTCCAGACACGGAAACCACATTGCGAGCTGAATTCGGTGTATGCGGGCATTTTCCTGATGGCCAGGCTTCGTCAACAAAGCCTCACGTTAATGTTCACCTAAATGAGCACACGACACTCAGCAAAAGAGAGCTGTACACAGAAATCCTCTTTCCGGCGCTTAGAGAGCAGGCACACATTACAGACACAGAAACCACAATGCGAGCTGAATTCGTTGTATGCGGGCATTTTCCTGATGGCCAGGCTTCGTCAACAAAGCCTCACGTTAATGTTCACCTAAATGAGCACACGACACTCAGCAAAAGAGAGCTCTACACAGAAATCCTCTTTCAGGTGCTTAGAGTGCAGGCACACAGGACAGACACGGAAACCACATTGCAAGTTCAATTCGTTGTATGCGGGTATTTTCCTGATGGCCAGGATTCCTCAGCAAAACCTCACGTGAATGGCCACAAAAATGAGCACCCGACACTGAGCAAAAGACATCTCTACAGAGCAGACTTCACTCATGCACTTAGAGTGCAGTCACACAGGACAGACACGGAAACCACATTGCGAGCTGAATTCGGTGTATGCGGTTATTTTCCTGACGGCCAGGCTTCCTCAGCAAGGCCTCACGTTTCTGGCCACACAAATGAGCACCCGGCTCTCAGCAAAAGACATCTACACCGAGCAGACTTCACTCATGCACTTAGAGTGCAGTCACACAGGACAGACACGGTAACTACATTGCGAGCTAAATTCTTTGTATGCGGGTATTTTCCTGATGACCAGTCTTCCTCAGTAACACTTCACGTTAATGGCAACACAAATGAGCACCCGACACTCAGCAAAGGAGAGCTCCACACGGCAGACCACTTTCAGGCGCTTAGAGAGCAGGCACACATTACAGACACGGAAACCACATTGCGAGCTGAATTCGTTGTATGCGGGCATTTTCCTGATGGCCAGGCTTCCTCAACAAAGCCTCACGTTAATGGTAACCCAAATGAGCACACAACACTCAGCTAAAGAGAGCTCTGCAGGGCAAAACCTCTTCCAGGTGCTTAGAGTGCAGGCACACAGGACAGACACGGAAACCACATTGCGAGCTAAATTCGTTGTATGCGGGCATAGTGCCAGACGGCCAGGCTTCCTCAGCAAAGCCTCACGTTCATGGCCACACAGACATGGTTGAAAGCACATTGAAAGCTCTGTTTCAGCCTCCACTGCCAGGGCTTCAATGATTCCTTGAGTGGGCCATCCTGCAGTGCTTTCTTTCAGTCACATAAGCTGAATCCAAAGCTGACTTGCCTCCACTGCTGTCACTACAATGCATCATCTTCTGCAACTTCCAGTGTCGCTAGAGCAAAGGCCTATTCGCAGCCCACCCACATCTTTGAGATAGAGGGCATACAGAGAAGACCGCGTTCTACTGCAATGTTTGCTGTTTTCCTTATCACATAGGAGCAAATTGCGTGCAAAATGAAAGCAGCCTCGTATTCCCTCATGGCATGTCTCCTCAGTGCACGGTGGATTGTTTCTGTGGCAGAGTTTGTCATGAGGCTCTCCTGCAGCAGTTTCTGACACTTTACAACAAAGGCGTCTTCAGGGCCTTGCTAGTGAAGAGATGAGGTGGCTCTCTGCGCCCTCAGGAAACTAGGCCCTCCTGGAGTATTACAAACCTGTGGAGAAAACCGCCAACAACGAGAGGCTGTCTTCTGTGCACTTGAATGCAGAAGTCCCTCAACACACAGCACATCACACCGAGAACATAACTGCCCACCATACACATGAACCACGGTTCTCAGAGTGAACACAACACACCCAGTGAGGCACACTGACCAAGCTTGACCACACACAGTACACACATCACAAATTACACTCCTTACTCAAAGAGCCAGCCACACACACAACCTGTCAAACACAACCGCGAACATAGAAACCAACATGCAAAACACACACCGTCGACAACAGAAAGAACACAAAAATTATGCAACACACATTTCACACACTACACACATCACTCCAAACACACATAAAACAGACAGCACACACAGCCTCACAGAATGCACAATGCCAAACACACAACATATACACAAAGATATCAGTCCTAACACACAGTGTCTCACTCAACAAGCAAAACACACAGACCACAGAACACACAGAGTAGAATACACACAACACAAACACAACTCACAGAACCACACATCACACGACACACACAAGCATCCGGCACAGAAAGTATCACAACTCATAACACACACAACACTCCCAAATCCATAGGCAAAACACATATAACCAACAAAGACAAGTAGCACACATTTCACACACTACCCACTGCACACACAATCACGCACAGACACACCACACATACATCCTCACACAGGAGCACAACGCACTACACACACGCAACACAGAAACACGCAACACAACAGACACAATAAACACACCACACCCTTGAAGGCACATAAGTACTGCTCACAATGCACACGAAAACCATTGCACAGACCACATACTGTATGCAAGAGATGTACAAAACAAGCACAGCCACACACAGTCAACA
Organism: Manis javanica; assembly: GCF_040802235.1. Classification (NCBI taxonomy): domain Eukaryota; kingdom Metazoa; phylum Chordata; class Mammalia; order Pholidota; family Manidae; genus Manis; species Manis javanica. The sequence continues at coordinate 87,693 of NW_027332180.1, read as the reverse complement.
CATCTTACATCATGTGCATAACTCAAACAGCCAAACACACACACAGCCTCTCTCACACAACACACAAAACACAACCACACACACAAAACTGACACAACACATACAAATGCACACAAAACTGACGAAACGCGTGCAACACACATAGCACACTGCACACAACACGCACAACCACAATCTAATCATAGAGAACACATGCATCCCCACGCGCACACAGCACGAACGAAAACACACCCACACACAACATACACATGCACACAACACACCCAACACAAGGCGAACCCATCATTACACACAATGCTGAAATGACACAGCCCACGCCACATCTACCCAGTATGTCACACGCAGAAAGCCTAAAGGCAGCACTCACACCACCCAGAACACAGCACATAACAACAAACAAGAGAATTTATAAGACTCGGAAACCACATTGCGAGCTGAATTTGTTGTATGCGGGTATTTTCCTGACAGCCAGGCTTCCTCAGCAAAACCTCACGTTAATGGCCTCACAAATGAGCTCCCGACACTCAGCAAAAGATATCTCTACAGAGCAGACTTCACTCATGCGCTTAGAGTGCAGTCACACAGGACTGACACGGAAAACACATTGCCTGCTGAAATCGTTGTATGCGGGTATTTTCCTGATGGCCAGTCTTCCTCAGCAAAACCTCACGTTAATGGCCACACAAATGAGCACCCAACACCTAGCAAAAGAGAGCTCTACGCAGCAGACCTCTTTCAGGCGCTTAGAGAGCGGGCACACATTCCAGACACGGAAACCACATTGCGAGCTGAATTCGGTGTATGCGGGCATTTTCCTGATGGCCAGGCTTCGTCAACAAAGCCTCACGTTAATGTTCACCTAAATGAGCACACGACACTCAGCAAAAGAGAGCTGTACACAGAAATCCTCTTTCCGGCGCTTAGAGAGCAGGCACACATTACAGACACAGAAACCACAATGCGAGCTGAATTCGTTGTATGCGGGCATTTTCCTGATGGCCAGGCTTCGTCAACAAAGCCTCACGTTAATGTTCACCTAAATGAGCACACGACACTCAGCAAAAGAGAGCTCTACACAGAAATCCTCTTTCAGGTGCTTAGAGTGCAGGCACACAGGACAGACACGGAAACCACATTGCAAGTTCAATTCGTTGTATGCGGGTATTTTCCTGATGGCCAGGCTTCCTCAGCAAAGCCTCACGTTCATGGCCACACAGACATGGTTGAAAGCACATTGAAAGCCCTGTTTCAGCCTCCACTGCCAGGGCTTCAATGATTCCTTGAGTGGGCCATCCTGCAGTGCTTTCTTTCAGTCACATAAGCTGAATCCAAAGCTGACTTGCCTCCACTGCTGTCACTACAATGCATCATCTTCTGCAACTTCCAGTGTCGCTAGAGCAAAGGCCTATTCGCAGCCCACCCACATCTTTGAGATAGAGGGCATACAGAGAAGACCGCGTTCTACTGCAATGTTTGCTGTTTTCCTTATCACATAGGAGCAAATTGCGTGCAAAATGAAAGCAGCCTCGTATTCCCTCATGGAGTGTCTCCTCAGTGCATGGTGGATTGTTTCTGCGGCAGAGTTTGTCATGAGGCTCTCCTGCAGCAGTTTCTGACACTTTACAACAAAGGCGTCTTCAGGGCCTTGCTAGTGAAGAGATGAGGTGGCTCTCTGCGCCCTCAGGAAACAAGGCCCTCCTGGAGTATTACAAACCTGTGGAGAAAACCGCCAACAACGAGAGGCTGTCTTCTGTGCACTTGAATGCAGAAGTCCCTCAACACACAGCACATCACACCGAGAACATAACTGCCCACCATACACATGAACCACGGTTCTCAGAGTGAACACAACACACCCAGTGAGGCACACTGACCAAGCTTGACCACACACAGTACACACATCACAAATTACACTCCTTACTCAAAGAGCCAGCCACACACACAACCTGTCAAACACAACCGCGAACATAGAAACCAACATGCAAAACACACACCGTCGACAACAGAAAGAACACAAAAATTATGCAACACACATTTCACACACTACACACATCACTCCAAACACACATAAAACAGACAGCACACACAGCCTCACAGAATGCACAATGCCAAACACACAACATATACACAAAGATATCAGTCCTAACACACAGTGTCTCACTCAACAAGCAAAACACACAGACCACAGAACACACAGAGTAGAATACACACAACACAAACACAACTCACAGAACCACACATCACACGACACACACAAGCATCCGGCACAGAAAGTATCACAACTCATAACACACACAACACTCCCAAATCCATAGGCAAAACACATATAACCAACAAAGACAAGTAGCACACATTTCACACACTACCCACTGCACACACAATCACGCACAGACACACCACACATACATCCTCACACAGGAGCACAACGCACTACACACACGCAACACAGAAACACGCAACACAACAGACACAATAAACACACAACACCCTTGAAGGCACATAAGTACTGCTCACAATGCACACGAAAACCATTGCACAGACCACATACTGTATGCAAGAGATGTACAAAACAAGCACAGCCACACACAGTCAACACATCTTACATCATGTGCATAACTCAAACAGCCAAACACACACACAGCCTCTCTCACACAACACACAAAACACAACCACACACACAAAACTGACACAACACATACAAATGCACACAAAACTGACGAAACGCGTGCAACACACATAGCACACTGCACACAACACGCACAACCACAATCTAATCATAGAGAACACATGCATCCCCACGCGCACACAGCACGAACGAAAACACACCCACACACAACATACACATGCACACAACACACCCAACACAAGGCGAACCCATCATTACACACAATGCTGAAATGACACAGCCCACGCCACATCTACCCAGTATGTCACACGCAGAAAGCCTAAAGGCAGCACTCACACCACCCAGAACACAGCACATAACAACAAACAAGAGAATTTATAAGACTCGGAAACCACATTGCGAGCTGAATTTGTTGTATGCGGGTATTTTCCTGACAGCCAGGCTTCCTCAGCAAAACCTCACGTTAATGGCCTCACAAATGAGCTCCCGACACTCAGCAAAAGATATCTCTACAGAGCAGACTTCACTCATGCGCTTAGAGTGCAGTCACACAGGACTGACACGGAAAACACATTGCCTGCTGAAATCGTTGTATGCGGGTATTTTCCTGATGGCCAGTCTTCCTCAGCAAAACCTCACGTTAATGGCCACACAAATGAGCACCCAACACCTAGCAAAAGAGAGCTCTACGCAGCAGACCTCTTTCAGGCGCTTAGAGAGCGGGCACACATTCCAGACACGGAAACCACATTGCGAGCTGAATTCGGTGTATGCGGGCATTTTCCTGATGGCCAGGCTTCGTCAACAAAGCCTCACGTTAATGTTCACCTAAATGAGCACACGACACTCAGCAAAAGAGAGCTGTACACAGAAATCCTCTTTCCGGCGCTTAGAGAGCAGGCACACATTACAGACACAGAAACCACAATGCGAGCTGAATTCGTTGTATGCGGGCATTTTCCTGATGGCCAGGCTTCGTCAACAAAGCCTCACGTTAATGTTCACCTAAATGAGCACACGACACTCAGCAAAAGAGAGCTCTACACAGAAATCCTCTTTCAGGTGCTTAGAGTGCAGGCACACAGGACAGACACGGAAACCACATTGCAAGTTCAATTCGTTGTATGCGGGTATTTTCCTGATGGCCAGGATTCCTCAGCAAAACCTCACGTGAATGGCCACAAAAATGAGCACCCGACACTGAGCAAAAGACATCTCTACAGAGCAGACTTCACTCATGCACTTAGAGTGCAGTCACACAGGACAGACACGGAAACCACATTGCGAGCTGAATTCGGTGTATGCGGTTATTTTCCTGACGGCCAGGCTTCCTCAGCAAGGCCTCACGTTTCTGGCCACACAAATGAGCACCCGGCTCTCAGCAAAAGACATCTACACCGAGCAGACTTCACTCATGCACTTAGAGTGCAGTCACACAGGACAGACACGGTAACTACATTGCGAGCTAAATTCTTTGTATGCGGGTATTTTCCTGATGACCAGTCTTCCTCAGTAACACTTCACGTTAATGGCAACACAAATGAGCACCCGACACTCAGCAAAGGAGAGCTCCACACGGCAGACCACTTTCAGGCGCTTAGAGAGCAGGCACACATTACAGACACGGAAACCACATTGCGAGCTGAATTCGTTGTATGCGGGCATTTTCCTGATGGCCAGGCTTCCTCAACAAAGCCTCACGTTAATGGTAACCCAAATGAGCACACAACACTCAGCTAAAGAGAGCTCTGCAGGGCAAAACCTCTTCCAGGTGCTTAGAGTGCAGGCACACAGGACAGACACGGAAACCACATTGCGAGCTAAATTCGTTGTATGCGGGCATAGTGCCAGACGGCCAGGCTTCCTCAGCAAAGCCTCACGTTCATGGCCACACAGACATGGTTGAAAGCACATTGAAAGCTCTGTTTCAGCCTCCACTGCCAGGGCTTCAATGATTCCTTGAGTGGGCCATCCTGCAGTGCTTTCTTTCAGTCACATAAGCTGAATCCAAAGCTGACTTGCCTCCACTGCTGTCACTACAATGCATCATCTTCTGCAACTTCCAGTGTCGCTAGAGCAAAGGCCTATTCGCAGCCCACCCACATCTTTGAGATAGAGGGCATACAGAGAAGACCGCGTTCTACTGCAATGTTTGCTGTTTTCCTTATCACATAGGAGCAAATTGCGTGCAAAATGAAAGCAGCCTCGTATTCCCTCATGGCATGTCTCCTCAGTGCACGGTGGATTGTTTCTGTGGCAGAGTTTGTCATGAGGCTCTCCTGCAGCAGTTTCTGACACTTTACAACAAAGGCGTCTTCAGGGCCTTGCTAGTGAAGAGATGAGGTGGCTCTCTGCGCCCTCAGGAAACTAGGCCCTCCTGGAGTATTACAAACCTGTGGAGAAAACCGCCAACAACGAGAGGCTGTCTTCTGTGCACTTGAATGCAGAAGTCCCTCAACACACAGCACATCACACCGAGAACATAACTGCCCACCATACACATGAACCACGGTTCTCAGAGTGAACACAACACACCCAGTGAGGCACACTGACCAAGCTTGACCACACACAGTACACACATCACAAATTACACTCCTTACTCAAAGAGCCAGCCACACACACAACCTGTCAAACACAACCGCGAACATAGAAACCAACATGCAAAACACACACCGTCGACAACAGAAAGAACACAAAAATTATGCAACACACATTTCACACACTACACACATCACTCCAAACACACATAAAACAGACAGCACACACAGCCTCACAGAATGCACAATGCCAAACACACAACATATACACAAAGATATCAGTCCTAACACACAGTGTCTCACTCAACAAGCAAAACACACAGACCACAGAACACACAGAGTAGAATACACACAACACAAACACAACTCACAGAACCACACATCACACGACACACACAAGCATCCGGCACAGAAAGTATCACAACTCATAACACACACAACACTCCCAAATCCATAGGCAAAACACATATAACCAACAAAGACAAGTAGCACACATTTCACACACTACCCACTGCACACACAATCACGCACAGACACACCACACATACATCCTCACACAGGAGCACAACGCACTACACACACGCAACACAGAAACACGCAACACAACAGACACAATAAACACACCACACCCTTGAAGGCACATAAGTACTGCTCACAATGCACACGAAAACCATTGCACAGACCACATACTGTATGCAAGAGATGTACAAAACAAGCACAGCCACACACAGTCAACACATCTTACATCATGTGCATAACTCAAACAGCCAAACACACACACAGCCTCTCTCACACAACACACAAAACACAACCACACACACAAAACTGACACAACACATACAAATGCACACAAAACTGACGAAACGCGTGCAACACACATAGCACACTGCACACAACACGCACAACCACAATCTAATCATAGAGAACACATGCATCCCCACGCGCACACAGCACGAACGAAAACACACCCACACACAACATACACATGCACACAACACACCCAACACAAGGCGAACCCATCATTACACACAATGCTGAAATGACACAGCCCACGCCACATCTACCCAGTATGTCACACGCAGAAAGCCTAAAGGCAGCACTCACACCACCCAGAACACAGCACATAACAACAAACAAGAGAATTTATAAGACTCGGAAACCACATTGCGAGCTGAATTTGTTGTATGCGGGTATTTTCCTGACAGCCAGGCTTCCTCAGCAAAACCTCACGTTAATGGCCTCACAAATGAGCTCCCGACACTCAGCAAAAGATATCTCTACAGAGCAGACTTCACTCATGCGCTTAGAGTGCAGTCACACAGGACTGACACGGAAAACACATTGCCTGCTGAAATCGTTGTATGCGGGTATTTTCCTGATGGCCAGTCTTCCTCAGCAAAACCTCACGTTAATGGCCACACAAATGAGCACCCAACACCTAGCAAAAGAGAGCTCTACGCAGCAGACCTCTTTCAGGCGCTTAGAGAGCGGGCACACATTCCAGACACGGAAACCACATTGCGAGCTGAATTCGGTGTATGCGGGCATTTTCCTGATGGCCAGGCTTCGTCAACAAAGCCTCACGTTAATGTTCACCTAAATGAGCACACGACACTCAGCAAAAGAGAGCTGTACACAGAAATCCTCTTTCCGGCGCTTAGAGAGCAGGCACACATTACAGACACAGAAACCACAATGCGAGCTGAATTCGTTGTATGCGGGCATTTTCCTGATGGCCAGGCTTCGTCAACAAAGCCTCACGTTAATGTTCACCTAAATGAGCACACGACACTCAGCAAAAGAGAGCTCTACACAGAAATCCTCTTTCAGGTGCTTAGAGTGCAGGCACACAGGACAGACACGGAAACCACATTGCAAGTTCAATTCGTTGTATGCGGGTATTTTCCTGATGGCCAGGATTCCTCAGCAAAACCTCACGTGAATGGCCACAAAAATGAGCACCCGACACTGAGCAAAAGACATCTCTACAGAGCAGACTTCACTCATGCACTTAGAGTGCAGTCACACAGGACAGACACGGAAACCACATTGCGAGCTGAATTCGGTGTATGCGGTTATTTTCCTGACGGCCAGGCTTCCTCAGCAAGGCCTCACGTTTCTGGCCACACAAATGAGCACCCGGCTCTCAGCAAAAGACATCTACACCGAGCAGACTTCACTCATGCACTTAGAGTGCAGTCACACAGGACAGACACGGTAACTACATTGCGAGCTAAATTCTTTGTATGCGGGTATTTTCCTGATGACCAGTCTTCCTCAGTAACACTTCACGTTAATGGCAACACAAATGAGCACCCGACACTCAGCAAAGGAGAGCTCCACACGGCAGACCACTTTCAGGCGCTTAGAGAGCAGGCACACATTACAGACACGGAAACCACATTGCGAGCTGAATTCGTTGTATGCGGGCATTTTCCTGATGGCCAGGCTTCCTCAACAAAGCCTCACGTTAATGGTAACCCAAATGAGCACACAACACTCAGCTAAAGAGAGCTCTGCAGGGCAAAACCTCTTCCAGGTGCTTAGAGTGCAGGCACACAGGACAGACACGGAAACCACATTGCGAGCTAAATTCGTTGTATGCGGGCATAGTGCCAGACGGCCAGGCTTCCTCAGCAAAGCCTCACGTTCATGGCCACACAGACATGGTTGAAAGCACATTGAAAGCTCTGTTTCAGCCTCCACTGCCAGGGCTTCAATGATTCCTTGAGTGGGCCATCCTGCAGTGCTTTCTTTCAGTCACATAAGCTGAATCCAAAGCTGACTTGCCTCCACTGCTGTCACTACAATGCATCATCTTCTGCAACTTCCAGTGTCGCTAGAGCAAAGGCCTATTCGCAGCCCACCCACATCTTTGAGATAGAGGGCATACAGAGAAGACCGCGTTCTACTGCAATGTTTGCTGTTTTCCTTATCACATAGGAGCAAATTGCGTGCAAAATGAAAGCAGCCTCGTATTCCCTCATGGCATGTCTCCTCAGTGCACGGTGGATTGTTTCTGTGGCAGAGTTTGTCATGAGGCTCTCCTGCAGCAGTTTCTGACACTTTACAACAAAGGCGTCTTCAGGGCCTTGCTAGTGAAGAGATGAGGTGGCTCTCTGCGCCCTCAGGAAACTAGGCCCTCCTGGAGTATTACAAACCTGTGGAGAAAACCGCCAACAACGAGAGGCTGTCTTCTGTGCACTTGAATGCAGAAGTCCCTCAACACACAGCACATCACACCGAGAACATAACTGCCCACCATACACATGAACCACGGTTCTCAGAGTGAACACAACACACCCAGTGAGGCACACTGACCAAGCTTGACCACACACAGTACACACATCACAAATTACACTCCTTACTCAAAGAGCCAGCCACACACACAACCTGTCAAACACAACCGCGAACATAGAAACCAACATGCAAAACACACACCGTCGACAACAGAAAGAACACAAAAATTATGCAACACACATTTCACACACTACACACATCACTCCAAACACACATAAAACAGACAGCACACACAGCCTCACAGAATGCACAATGCCAAACACACAACATATACACAAAGATATCAGTCCTAACACACAGTGTCTCACTCAACAAGCAAAACACACAGACCACAGAACACACAGAGTAGAATACACACAACACAAACACAACTCACAGAACCACACATCACACGACACACACAAGCATCCGGCACAGAAAGTATCACAACTCATAACACACACAACACTCCCAAATCCATAGGCAAAACACATATAACCAACAAAGACAAGTAGCACACATTTCACACACTACCCACTGCACACACAATCACGCACAGACACACCACACATACATCCTCACACAGGAGCACAACGCACTACACACACGCAACACAGAAACACGCAACACAACAGACACAATAAACACACCACACCCTTGAAGGCACATAAGTACTGCTCACAATGCACACGAAAACCATTGCACAGACCACATACTGTATGCAAGAGATGTACAAAACAAGCACAGCCACACACAGTCAACACATCTTACATCATGTGCATAACTCAAACAGCCAAACACACACACAGCCTCTCTCACACAACACACAAAACACAACCACACACACAAAACTGACACAACACATACAAATGCACACAAAACTGACGAAACGCGTGCAACACACATAGCACACTGCACACAACACGCACAACCACAATCTAATCATAGAGAACACATGCATCCCCACGCGCACACAGCACGAACGAAAACACACCCACACACAACATACACATGCACACAACACACCCAACACAAGGCGAACCCATCATTACACACAATGCTGAAATGACACAGCCCACGCCACATCTACCCAGTATGTCACACGCAGAAAGCCTAAAGGCAGCACTCACACCACCCAGAACACAGCACATAACAACAAACAAGAGAATTTATAAGACTCGGAAACCACATTGCGAGCTGAATTTGTTGTATGCGGGTATTTTCCTGACAGCCAGGCTTCCTCAGCAAAACCTCACGTTAATGGCCTCACAAATGAGCTCCCGACACTCAGCAAAAGATATCTCTACAGAGCAGACTTCACTCATGCGCTTAGAGTGCAGTCACACAGGACTGACACGGAAAACACATTGCCTGCTGAAATCGTTGTATGCGGGTATTTTCCTGATGGCCAGTCTTCCTCAGCAAAACCTCACGTTAATGGCCACACAAATGAGCACCCAACACCTAGCAAAAGAGAGCTCTACGCAGCAGACCTCTTTCAGGCGCTTAGAGAGCGGGCACACATTCCAGACACGGAAACCACATTGCGAGCTGAATTCGGTGTATGCGGGCATTTTCCTGATGGCCAGGCTTCGTCAACAAAGCCTCACGTTAATGTTCACCTAAATGAGCACACGACACTCAGCAAAAGAGAGCTGTACACAGAAATCCTCTTTCCGGCGCTTAGAGAGCAGGCACACATTACAGACACAGAAACCACAATGCGAGCTGAATTCGTTGTATGCGGGCATTTTCCTGATGGCCAGGCTTCGTCAACAAAGCCTCACGTTAATGTTCACCTAAATGAGCACACGACACTCAGCAAAAGAGAGCTCTACACAGAAATCCTCTTTCAGGTGCTTAGAGTGCAGGCACACAGGACAGACACGGAAACCACATTGCAAGTTCAATTCGTTGTATGCGGGTATTTTCCTGATGGCCAGGATTCCTCAGCAAAACCTCACGTGAATGGCCACAAAAATGAGCACCCGACACTGAGCAAAAGACATCTCTACAGAGCAGACTTCACTCATGCACTTAGAGTGCAGTCACACAGGACAGACACGGAAACCACATTGCGAGCTGAATTCGGTGTATGCGGTTATTTTCCTGACGGCCAGGCTTCCTCAGCAAGGCCTCACGTTTCTGGCCACACAAATGAGCACCCGGCTCTCAGCAAAAGACATCTACACCGAGCAGACTTCACTCATGCACTTAGAGTGCAGTCACACAGGACAGACACGGTAACTACATTGCGAGCTAAATTCTTTGTATGCGGGTATTTTCCTGATGACCAGTCTTCCTCAGTAACACTTCACGTTAATGGCAACACAAATGAGCACCCGACACTCAGCAAAGGAGAGCTCCACACGGCAGACCACTTTCAGGCGCTTAGAGAGCAGGCACACATTACAGACACGGAAACCACATTGCGAGCTGAATTCGTTGTATGCGGGCATTTTCCTGATGGCCAGGCTTCCTCAACAAAGCCTCACGTTAATGGTAACCCAAATGAGCACACAACACTCAGCTAAAGAGAGCTCTGCAGGGCAAAACCTCTTCCAGGTGCTTAGAGTGCAGGCACACAGGACAGACACGGAAACCACATTGCGAGCTAAATTCGTTGTATGCGGGCATAGTGCCAGACGGCCAGGCTTCCTCAGCAAAGCCTCACGTTCATGGCCACACAGACATGGTTGAAAGCACATTGAAAGCTCTGTTTCAGCCTCCACTGCCAGGGCTTCAATGATTCCTTGAGTGGGCCATCCTGCAGTGCTTTCTTTCAGTCACATAAGCTGAATCCAAAGCTGACTTGCCTCCACTGCTGTCACTACAATGCATCATCTTCTGCAACTTCCAGTGTCGCTAGAGCAAAGGCCTATTCGCAGCCCACCCACATCTTTGAGATAGAGGGCATACAGAGAAGACCGCGTTCTACTGCAATGTTTGCTGTTTTCCTTATCACATAGGAGCAAATTGCGTGCAAAATGAAAGCAGCCTCGTATTCCCTCATGGCATGTCTCCTCAGTGCACGGTGGATTGTTTCTGTGGCAGAGTTTGTCATGAGGCTCTCCTGCAGCAGTTTCTGACACTTTACAACAAAGGCGTCTTCAGGGCCTTGCTAGTGAAGAGATGAGGTGGCTCTCTGCGCCCTCAGGAAACTAGGCCCTCCTGGAGTATTACAAACCTGTGGAGAAAACCGCCAACAACGAGAGGCTGTCTTCTGTGCACTTGAATGCAGAAGTCCCTCAACACACAGCACATCACACCGAGAACATAACTGCCCACCATACACATGAACCACGGTTCTCAGAGTGAACACAACACACCCAGTGAGGCACACTGACCAAGCTTGACCACACACAGTACACACATCACAAATTACACTCCTTACTCAAAGAGCCAGCCACACACACAACCTGTCAAACACAACCGCGAACATAGAAACCAACATGCAAAACACACACCGTCGACAACAGAAAGAACACAAAAATTATGCAACACACATTTCACACACTACACACATCACTCCAAACACACATAAAACAGACAGCACACACAGCCTCACAGAATGCACAATGCCAAACACACAACATATACACAAAGATATCAGTCCTAACACACAGTGTCTCACTCAACAAGCAAAACACACAGACCACAGAACACACAGAGTAGAATACACACAACACAAACACAACTCACAGAACCACACATCACACGACACACACAAGCATCCGGCACAGAAAGTATCACAACTCATAACACACACAACACTCCCAAATCCATAGGCAAAACACATATAACCAACAAAGACAAGTAGCACACATTTCACACACTACCCACTGCACACACAATCACGCACAGACACACCACACATACATCCTCACACAGGAGCACAACGCACTACACACACGCAACACAGAAACACGCAACACAACAGACACAATAAACACACCACACCCTTGAAGGCACATAAGTACTGCTCACAATGCACACGAAAACCATTGCACAGACCACATACTGTATGCAAGAGATGTACAAAACAAGCACAGCCACACACAGTCAACACATCTTACATCATGTGCATAACTCAAACAGCCAAACACACACACAGCCTCTCTCACACAACACACAAAACACAACCACACACACAAAACTGACACAACACATACAAATGCACACAAAACTGACGAAACGCGTGCAACACACATAGCACACTGCACACAACACGCACAACCACAATCTAATCATAGAGAACACATGCATCCCCACGCGCACACAGCACGAACGAAAACACACCCACACACAACATACACATGCACACAACACACCCAACACAAGGCGAACCCATCATTACACACAATGCTGAAATGACACAGCCCACGCCACATCTACCCAGTATGTCACACGCAGAAAGCCTAAAGGCAGCACTCACACCACCCAGAACACAGCACATAACAACAAACAAGAGAATTTATAAGACTCGGAAACCACATTGCGAGCTGAATTTGTTGTATGCGGGTATTTTCCTGACAGCCAGGCTTCCTCAGCAAAACCTCACGTTAATGGCCTCACAAATGAGCTCCCGACACTCAGCAAAAGATATCTCTACAGAGCAGACTTCACTCATGCGCTTAGAGTGCAGTCACACAGGACTGACACGGAAAACACATTGCCTGCTGAAATCGTTGTATGCGGGTATTTTCCTGATGGCCAGTCTTCCTCAGCAAAACCTCACGTTAATGGCCACACAAATGAGCACCCAACACCTAGCAAAAGAGAGCTCTACGCAGCAGACCTCTTTCAGGCGCTTAGAGAGCGGGCACACATTCCAGACACGGAAACCACATTGCGAGCTGAATTCGGTGTATGCGGGCATTTTCCTGATGGCCAGGCTTCGTCAACAAAGCCTCACGTTAATGTTCACCTAAATGAGCACACGACACTCAGCAAAAGAGAGCTGTACACAGAAATCCTCTTTCCGGCGCTTAGAGAGCAGGCACACATTACAGACACAGAAACCACAATGCGAGCTGAATTCGTTGTATGCGGGCATTTTCCTGATGGCCAGTCTTCCTCAGCAAAACCTCACGTTAATGGCCACACAAATGAGCACCCAACACCTAGCAAAAGAGAGCTCTACACAGAAATCCTCTTTCAGGTGCTTAGAGTGCAGGCACACAGGACAGACACGGAAACCACATTGCGAGCTAAATTCGTTGTATGCGGGCATAGTGCCGGACGGCCAGGCTTCCTCAGCAAAGCCTCACGTTCATGGCCACACAGACATGGTTGAAAGCACATTGAAAGCTCTGTTTCAGCCTCCACTGCCAGGGCTTCAATGATTCCTTGAGTGGGCCATCCTGCAGTGCTTTCTTTCAGTCACATAAGCTGAATCCAAAGCTGACTTGCCTCCACTGCTGTCACTACAATGCATCATCTTCTGCAACTTCCAGTGTCGCTAGAGCAAAGGCCTATTCGCAGCCCACCCACATCTTTGAGATAGAGGGCATACAGAGAAGACCGCGTTCTACTGCAATGTTTGCTGTTTTCCTTATCACATAGGAGCAAATTGCGTGCAAAATGAAAGCAGCCTCGTATTCCCTCATGGCATGTCTCCTCAGTGCACGGTGGATTGTTTCTGTGGCAGAGTTTGTCATGAGGCTCTCCTGCAGCAGTTTCTGACACTTTACAACAAAGGCGTCTTCAGGGCCTTGCTAGTGAAGAGATGAGGTGGCTCTCTGCGCCCTCAGGAAACTAGGCCCTCCTGGAGTATTACAAACCTGTGGAGAAAACCGCCAACAACGAGAGGCTGTCTTCTGTGCACTTGAATGCAGAAGTCCCTCAACACACAGCACATCACACCGAGAACATAACTGCCCACCATACACATGAACCACGGTTCTCAGAGTGAACACAACACACCCAGTGAGGCACACTGACCAAGCTTGACCACACACAGTACACACATCACAAATTACACTCCTTACTCAAAGAGCCAGCCACACACACAACCTGTCAAACACAACCGCGAACATAGAAACCAACATGCAAAACACACACCGTCGACAACAGAAAGAACACAAAAATTATGCAACACACATTTCACACACTACACACATCACTCCAAACACACATAAAACAGACAGCACACACAGCCTCACAGAATGCACAATGCCAAACACACAACATATACACAAAGATATCAGTCCTAACACACAGTGTCTCACTCAACAAGCAAAACACACAGACCACAGAACACACAGAGTAGAATACACACAACACAAACACAACTCACAGAACCACACATCACACGACACACACAAGCATCCGGCACAGAAAGTATCACAACTCATAACACACACAACACTCCCAAATCCATAGGCAAAACACATATAACCAACAAAGACAAGTAGCACACATTTCACACACTACCCACTGCACACACAATCACGCACAGACACACCACACATACATCCTCACACAGGAGCACAACGCACTACACACACGCAACACAGAAACACGCAACACAACAGACACAATAAACACACCACACCCTTGAAGGCACATAAGTACTGCTCACAATGCACACGAAAACCATTGCACAGACCACATACTGTATGCAAGAGATGTACAAAACAAGCACAGCCACACACAGTCAACACATCTTACATCATGTGCATAACTCAAACAGCCAAACACACACACAGCCTCTCTCACACAACACACAAAACACAACCACACACACAAAACTGACACAACACATACAAATGCACACAAAACTGACGAAACGCGTGCAACACACATAGCACACTGCACACAACACGCACAACCACAATCTAATCATAGAGAACACATGCATCCCCACGCGCACACAGCACGAACGAAAACACACCCACACACAACATACACATGCACACAACACACCCAACACAAGGCGAACCCATCATTACACACAATGCTGAAATGACACAGCCCACGCCACATCTACCCAGTATGTCACACGCAGAAAGCCTAAAGGCAGCACTCACACCACCCAGAACACAGCACATAACAACAAACAAGAGAATTTATAAGACTCGGAAACCACATTGCGAGCTGAATTTGTTGTATGCGGGTATTTTCCTGACAGCCAGGCTTCCTCAGCAAAACCTCACGTTAATGGCCTCACAAATGAGCTCCCGACACTCAGCAAAAGATATCTCTACAGAGCAGACTTCACTCATGCGCTTAGAGTGCAGTCACACAGGACTGACACGGAAAACACATTGCCTGCTGAAATCGTTGTATGCGGGTATTTTCCTGATGGCCAGTCTTCCTCAGCAAAACCTCACGTTAATGGCCACACAAATGAGCACCCAACACCTAGCAAAAGAGAGCTCTACGCAGCAGACCTCTTTCAGGCGCTTAGAGAGCGGGCACACATTCCAGACACGGAAACCACATTGCGAGCTGAATTCGGTGTATGCGGGCATTTTCCTGATGGCCAGGCTTCGTCAACAAAGCCTCACGTTAATGTTCACCTAAATGAGCACACGACACTCAGCAAAAGAGAGCTGTACACAGAAATCCTCTTTCCGGCGCTTAGAGAGCAGGCACACATTACAGACACAGAAACCACAATGCGAGCTGAATTCGTTGTATGCGGGCATTTTCCTGATGGCCAGGCTTCGTCAACAAAGCCTCACGTTAATGTTCACCTAAATGAGCACACGACACTCAGCAAAAGAGAGCTCTACACAGAAATCCTCTTTCAGGTGCTTAGAGTGCAGGCACACAGGACAGACACGGAAACCACATTGCAAGTTCAATTCGTTGTATGCGGGTATTTTCCTGATGGCCAGGATTCCTCAGCAAAACCTCACGTGAATGGCCACAAAAATGAGCACCCGACACTGAGCAAAAGACATCTCTACAGAGCAGACTTCACTCATGCACTTAGAGTGCAGTCACACAGGACAGACACGGAAACCACATTGCGAGCTGAATTCGGTGTATGCGGTTATTTTCCTGACGGCCAGGCTTCCTCAGCAAGGCCTCACGTTTCTGGCCACACAAATGAGCACCCGGCTCTCAGCAAAAGACATCTACACCGAGCAGACTTCACTCATGCACTTAGAGTGCAGTCACACAGGACAGACACGGTAACTACATTGCGAGCTAAATTCTTTGTATGCGGGTATTTTCCTGATGACCAGTCTTCCTCAGTAACACTTCACGTTAATGGCAACACAAATGAGCACCCGACACTCA
Source organism: Manis javanica (assembly GCF_040802235.1). NCBI lineage: Eukaryota > Metazoa > Chordata > Mammalia > Pholidota > Manidae > Manis > Manis javanica. The sequence continues at coordinate 70,998 of NW_027332180.1, read as the reverse complement.
GCAAAGGAGAGCTCCACACGGCAGACCACTTTCAGGCGCTTAGAGAGCAGGCACACATTACAGACACGGAAACCACATTGCGAGCTGAATTCGTTGTATGCGGGCATTTTCCTGATGGCCAGGCTTCCTCAACAAAGCCTCACGTTAATGGTAACCCAAATGAGCACACAACACTCAGCTAAAGAGAGCTCTGCAGGGCAAAACCTCTTCCAGGTGCTTAGAGTGCAGGCACACAGGACAGACACGGAAACCACATTGCGAGCTAAATTCGTTGTATGCGGGCATAGTGCCAGACGGCCAGGCTTCCTCAGCAAAGCCTCACGTTCATGGCCACACAGACATGGTTGAAAGCACATTGAAAGCTCTGTTTCAGCCTCCACTGCCAGGGCTTCAATGATTCCTTGAGTGGGCCATCCTGCAGTGCTTTCTTTCAGTCACATAAGCTGAATCCAAAGCTGACTTGCCTCCACTGCTGTCACTACAATGCATCATCTTCTGCAACTTCCAGTGTCGCTAGAGCAAAGGCCTATTCGCAGCCCACCCACATCTTTGAGATAGAGGGCATACAGAGAAGACCGCGTTCTACTGCAATGTTTGCTGTTTTCCTTATCACATAGGAGCAAATTGCGTGCAAAATGAAAGCAGCCTCGTATTCCCTCATGGCATGTCTCCTCAGTGCACGGTGGATTGTTTCTGTGGCAGAGTTTGTCATGAGGCTCTCCTGCAGCAGTTTCTGACACTTTACAACAAAGGCGTCTTCAGGGCCTTGCTAGTGAAGAGATGAGGTGGCTCTCTGCGCCCTCAGGAAACTAGGCCCTCCTGGAGTATTACAAACCTGTGGAGAAAACCGCCAACAACGAGAGGCTGTCTTCTGTGCACTTGAATGCAGAAGTCCCTCAACACACAGCACATCACACCGAGAACATAACTGCCCACCATACACATGAACCACGGTTCTCAGAGTGAACACAACACACCCAGTGAGGCACACTGACCAAGCTTGACCACACACAGTACACACATCACAAATTACACTCCTTACTCAAAGAGCCAGCCACACACACAACCTGTCAAACACAACCGCGAACATAGAAACCAACATGCAAAACACACACCGTCGACAACAGAAAGAACACAAAAATTATGCAACACACATTTCACACACTACACACATCACTCCAAACACACATAAAACAGACAGCACACACAGCCTCACAGAATGCACAATGCCAAACACACAACATATACACAAAGATATCAGTCCTAACACACAGTGTCTCACTCAACAAGCAAAACACACAGACCACAGAACACACAGAGTAGAATACACACAACACAAACACAACTCACAGAACCACACATCACACGACACACACAAGCATCCGGCACAGAAAGTATCACAACTCATAACACACACAACACTCCCAAATCCATAGGCAAAACACATATAACCAACAAAGACAAGTAGCACACATTTCACACACTACCCACTGCACACACAATCACGCACAGACACACCACACATACATCCTCACACAGGAGCACAACGCACTACACACACGCAACACAGAAACACGCAACACAACAGACACAATAAACACACCACACCCTTGAAGGCACATAAGTACTGCTCACAATGCACACGAAAACCATTGCACAGACCACATACTGTATGCAAGAGATGTACAAAACAAGCACAGCCACACACAGTCAACACATCTTACATCATGTGCATAACTCAAACAGCCAAACACACACACAGCCTCTCTCACACAACACACAAAACACAACCACACACACAAAACTGACACAACACATACAAATGCACACAAAACTGACGAAACGCGTGCAACACACATAGCACACTGCACACAACACGCACAACCACAATCTAATCATAGAGAACACATGCATCCCCACGCGCACACAGCACGAACGAAAACACACCCACACACAACATACACATGCACACAACACACCCAACACAAGGCGAACCCATCATTACACACAATGCTGAAATGACACAGCCCACGCCACATCTACCCAGTATGTCACACGCAGAAAGCCTAAAGGCAGCACTCACACCACCCAGAACACAGCACATAACAACAAACAAGAGAATTTATAAGACTCGGAAACCACATTGCGAGCTGAATTTGTTGTATGCGGGTATTTTCCTGACAGCCAGGCTTCCTCAGCAAAACCTCACGTTAATGGCCTCACAAATGAGCTCCCGACACTCAGCAAAAGATATCTCTACAGAGCAGACTTCACTCATGCGCTTAGAGTGCAGTCACACAGGACTGACACGGAAAACACATTGCCTGCTGAAATCGTTGTATGCGGGTATTTTCCTGATGGCCAGTCTTCCTCAGCAAAACCTCACGTTAATGGCCACACAAATGAGCACCCAACACCTAGCAAAAGAGAGCTCTACGCAGCAGACCTCTTTCAGGCGCTTAGAGAGCGGGCACACATTCCAGACACGGAAACCACATTGCGAGCTGAATTCGGTGTATGCGGGCATTTTCCTGATGGCCAGGCTTCGTCAACAAAGCCTCACGTTAATGTTCACCTAAATGAGCACACGACACTCAGCAAAAGAGAGCTGTACACAGAAATCCTCTTTCCGGCGCTTAGAGAGCAGGCACACATTACAGACACAGAAACCACAATGCGAGCTGAATTCGTTGTATGCGGGCATTTTCCTGATGGCCAGGCTTCGTCAACAAAGCCTCACGTTAATGTTCACCTAAATGAGCACACGACACTCAGCAAAAGAGAGCTCTACACAGAAATCCTCTTTCAGGTGCTTAGAGTGCAGGCACACAGGACAGACACGGAAACCACATTGCAAGTTCAATTCGTTGTATGCGGGTATTTTCCTGATGGCCAGGATTCCTCAGCAAAACCTCACGTGAATGGCCACAAAAATGAGCACCCGACACTGAGCAAAAGACATCTCTACAGAGCAGACTTCACTCATGCACTTAGAGTGCAGTCACACAGGACAGACACGGAAACCACATTGCGAGCTGAATTCGGTGTATGCGGTTATTTTCCTGACGGCCAGGCTTCCTCAGCAAGGCCTCACGTTTCTGGCCACACAAATGAGCACCCGGCTCTCAGCAAAAGACATCTACACCGAGCAGACTTCACTCATGCACTTAGAGTGCAGTCACACAGGACAGACACGGTAACTACATTGCGAGCTAAATTCTTTGTATGCGGGTATTTTCCTGATGACCAGTCTTCCTCAGTAACACTTCACGTTAATGGCAACACAAATGAGCACCCGACACTCAGCAAAGGAGAGCTCCACACGGCAGACCACTTTCAGGCGCTTAGAGAGCAGGCACACATTACAGACACGGAAACCACATTGCGAGCTGAATTCGTTGTATGCGGGCATTTTCCTGATGGCCAGGCTTCCTCAACAAAGCCTCACGTTAATGGTAACCCAAATGAGCACACAACACTCAGCTAAAGAGAGCTCTGCAGGGCAAAACCTCTTCCAGGTGCTTAGAGTGCAGGCACACAGGACAGACACGGAAACCACATTGCGAGCTAAATTCGTTGTATGCGGGCATAGTGCCAGACGGCCAGGCTTCCTCAGCAAAGCCTCACGTTCATGGCCACACAGACATGGTTGAAAGCACATTGAAAGCTCTGTTTCAGCCTCCACTGCCAGGGCTTCAATGATTCCTTGAGTGGGCCATCCTGCAGTGCTTTCTTTCAGTCACATAAGCTGAATCCAAAGCTGACTTGCCTCCACTGCTGTCACTACAATGCATCATCTTCTGCAACTTCCAGTGTCGCTAGAGCAAAGGCCTATTCGCAGCCCACCCACATCTTTGAGATAGAGGGCATACAGAGAAGACCGCGTTCTACTGCAATGTTTGCTGTTTTCCTTATCACATAGGAGCAAATTGCGTGCAAAATGAAAGCAGCCTCGTATTCCCTCATGGCATGTCTCCTCAGTGCACGGTGGATTGTTTCTGTGGCAGAGTTTGTCATGAGGCTCTCCTGCAGCAGTTTCTGACACTTTACAACAAAGGCGTCTTCAGGGCCTTGCTAGTGAAGAGATGAGGTGGCTCTCTGCGCCCTCAGGAAACTAGGCCCTCCTGGAGTATTACAAACCTGTGGAGAAAACCGCCAACAACGAGAGGCTGTCTTCTGTGCACTTGAATGCAGAAGTCCCTCAACACACAGCACATCACACCGAGAACATAACTGCCCACCATACACATGAACCACGGTTCTCAGAGTGAAGACAACACACCCAGTGAGGCACACTGACCAAGCTTGACCACACACAGTACACACATCACAAATTACACTCCTTACTCAAAGAGCCAGCCACACACACAACCTGTCAAACACAACCGCGAACATAGAAACCAACATGCAAAACACACACCGTCGACAACAGAAAGAACACAAAAATTATGCAACACACATTTCACACACTACACACATCACTCCAAACACACATAAAACAGACAGCACACACAGCCTCACAGAATGCACAATGCCAAACACACAACATATACACAAAGATATCAGTCCTAACACACAGTGTCTCACTCAACAAGCAAAACACACAGACCACAGAACACACAGAGTAGAATACACACAACACAAACACAACTCACAGAACCACACATCACACGACACACACAAGCATCCGGCACAGAAAGTATCACAACTCATAACACACACAACACTCCCAAATCCATAGGCAAAACACATATAACCAACAAAGACAAGTGGCACACATTTCACACACTACCCACTGCACACACAATCATGCACAGACACACCACACATACATCCTCACACAGGAGCACAACGCACTACACACACGCAACACAGAAACACGCAACACAACAGACACAATAAACACACCACACCCTTGAAGGCACATAAGTACTGCTCACAATGCACACGAAAACCATTGCACAGACCACATACTGTATGCAAGAGATGTACAAAACAAGCACAGCCACACACAGTCAACACATCTTACATCATGTGCATAACTCCAACAGCCAAACACACACACAGCCTCTCTCACACAACACACAAAACACAACCACACACACAAAACTGACACAACACATACAAATGCACACAAAACTGACGAAACGCGTGCAACACACATAGCACACTGCACACAACACGCACAACCACAATCTAATCATAGAGAACACATGCATCCCCACGCGCACACAGCACGAACGAAAACACACCCACACACAACATACACATGCACACAACACACCCAACACAAGGCGAACCCATCATTACACACAATGCTGAAATGACACAGCCCACGCCACATCTACCCAGTATGTCACACGCAGAAAGCCTAAAGGCAGCACTCACACCACCCAGAACACAGCACATAACAACAAACAAGAGAATTTATAAGACTCGGAAACCACATTGCGAGCTGAATTTGTTGTATGCGGGTATTTTCCTGACAGCCAGGCTTCCTCAGCAAAACCTCACGTTAATGGCCTCACAAATGAGCTCCCGACACTCAGCAAAAGATATCTCTACAGAGCAGACTTCACTCATGCGCTTAGAGTGCAGTCACACAGGACTGACACGGAAAACACATTGCCTGCTGAAATCGTTGTATGCGGGTATTTTCCTGATGGCCAGTCTTCCTCAGCAAAACCTCACGTTAATGGCCACACAAATGAGCACCCAACACCTAGCAAAAGAGAGCTCTACGCAGCAGACCTCTTTCAGGCGCTTAGAGAGCGGGCACACATTCCAGACACGGAAACCACATTGCGAGCTGAATTCGGTGTATGCGGGCATTTTCCTGATGGCCAGGCTTCGTCAACAAAGCCTCACGTTAATGTTCACCTAAATGAGCACACGACACTCAGCAAAAGAGAGCTGTACACAGAAATCCTCTTTCCGGCGCTTAGAGAGCAGGCACACATTACAGACACGGAAACCACAATGCGAGCTGAATTCGTTGTATGCGGGCATTTTCCTGATGGCCAGGCTTCGTCAACAAAGCCTCACGTTAATGTTCACCTAAATGAGCACACGACACTCAGCAAAAGAGAGCTCTACACAGAAATCCTCTTTCAGGTGCTTAGAGTGCAGGCACACAGGACAGACACGGAAACCACATTGCAAGTTCAATTCGTTGTATGCGGGTATTTTCCTGATGGCCAGGCTTCCTCAGCAAAGCCTCACGTTCATGGCCACACAGACATGGTTGAAAGCACATTGAAAGCCCTGTTTCAGCCTCCACTGCCAGGGCTTCAATGATTCCTTGAGTGGGCCATCCTGCAGTGCTTTCTTTCAGTCACATAAGCTGAATCCAAAGCTGACTTGCCTCCACTGCTGTCACTACAATGCATCATCTTCTGCAACTTCCAGTGTCGCTAGAGCAAAGGCCTATTTGCAGCCCACCCACATCTTTGAGATAGAGGGCATACAGAGAAGACCGCGTTCTACTGCAATGTTTGCTGTTTTCCTTATCACATAGGAGCAAATTGCGTGCAAAATGAAAGCAGCCTCGTATTCCCTCATGGAGTGTCTCCTCAGTGCATGGTGGATTGTTTCTGCGGCAGAGTTTGTCATGAGGCTCTCCTGCAGCAGTTTCTGACACTTTACAACAAAGGCGTCTTCAGGGCCTTGCTAGTGAAGAGATGAGGTGGCTCTCTGCGCCCTCAGGAAACAAGGCCCTCCTGGAGTATTACAAACCTGTGGAGAAAACCGCCAACAACGAGAGGCTGTCTTCTGTGCACTTGAATGCAGAAGTCCCTCAACACACAGCACATCACACCGAGAACATAACTGCCCACCATACACATGAACCACGGTTCTCAGAGTGAAGACAACACACCCAGTGAGGCACACTGACCAAGCTTGACCACACACAGTACACACATCACAAATTACACTCCTTACTCAAAGAGCCAGCCACACACACAACCTGTCAAACACAACCGCGAACATAGAAACCAACATGCAAAACACACACCGTCGACAACAGAAAGAACACAAAAATTATGCAACACACATTTCACACACTACACACATCACTCCAAACACACATAAAACAGACAGCACACACAGCCTCACAGAATGCACAATGCCAAACACACAACATATACACAAAGATATCAGTCCTAACACACAGTGTCTCACTCAACAAGCAAAACACACAGACCACAGAACACACAGAGTAGAATACACACAACACAAACACAACTCACAGAACCACACATCACACGACACACACAAGCATCCGGCACAGAAAGTATCACAACTCATAACACACACAACACTCCCAAATCCATAGGCAAAACACATATAACCAACAAAGACAAGTAGCACACATTTCACACACTACCCACTGCACACACAATCACGCACAGACACACCACACATACATCCTCACACAGGAGCACAACGCACTACACACACGCAACACAGAAACACACAACACAACAGACACAATAAACACACCACACCCTTGAAGGCACATAAGTACTGCTCACAATGCACACGAAAACCATTGCACAGACCACATACTGTATGCAAGAGATGTACAAAACAAGCACAGCCACACACAGTCAACACATCTTACATCATGTGCATAACTCAAACAGCCAAACACACACACAGCCTCTCTCACACAACACACAAAACACAACCACACACACAAAACTGACACAACACATACAAATGCACACAAAACTGACGAAACGCGTGCAACACACATAGCACACTGCACACAACATGCACAACCACAATCTAATCATAGAGAACACATGCATCCCCACGCGCACACAGCACGAACGAAAACACACCCACACACAACATACACATGCACACAACACACCCAACACAAGGCGAACCCATCATTACACACAATGCTGAAATGACACAGCCCACGCCACATCTACCCAGTATGTCACACGCAGAAAGCCTAAAGGCAGCACTCACACCACCCAGAACACAGCACATAACAACAAACAAGAGAATTTATAAGACTCGGAAACCACATTGCGAGCTGAATTTGTTGTATGCGGGTATTTTCCTGACAGCCAGGCTTCCTCAGCAAAACCTCACGTTAATGGCCTCACAAATGAGCTCCCGACACTCAGCAAAAGATATCTCTACAGAGCAGACTTCACTCATGCGCTTAGAGTGCAGTCACACAGGACTGACACGGAAAACACATTGCCTGCTGAAATCGTTGTATGCGGGTATTTTCCTGATGGCCAGTCTTCCTCAGCAAAACCTCACGTTAATGGCCACACAAATGAGCACCCAACACCTAGCAAAAGAGAGCTCTACGCAGCAGACCTCTTTCAGGCGCTTAGAGAGCGGGCACACATTCCAGACACGGAAACCACATTGCGAGCTGAATTCGGTGTATGCGGGCATTTTCCTGATGGCCAGGCTTCGTCAACAAAGCCTCACGTTAATGTTCACCTAAATGAGCACACGACACTCAGCAAAAGAGAGCTGTACACAGAAATCCTCTTTCCGGCGCTTAGAGAGCAGGCACACATTACAGACACAGAAACCACAATGCGAGCTGAATTCGTTGTATGCGGGCATTTTCCTGATGGCCAGGCTTCGTCAACAAAGCCTCACGTTAATGTTCACCTAAATGAGCACACGACACTCAGCAAAAGAGAGCTCTACACAGAAATCCTCTTTCAGGTGCTTAGAGTGCAGGCACACAGGACAGACACGGAAACCACATTGCAAGTTCAATTCGTTGTATGCGGGTATTTTCCTGATGGCCAGGATTCCTCAGCAAAACCTCACGTGAATGGCCACAAAAATGAGCACCCGACACTGAGCAAAAGACATCTCTACAGAGCAGACTTCACTCATGCACTTAGAGTGCAGTCACACAGGACAGACACGGAAACCACATTGCGAGCTGAATTCGGTGTATGCGGTTATTTTCCTGACGGCCAGGCTTCCTCAGCAAGGCCTCACGTTTCTGGCCACACAAATGAGCACCCGGCTCTCAGCAAAAGACATCTACACCGAGCAGACTTCACTCATGCACTTAGAGTGCAGTCACACAGGACAGACACGGTAACTACATTGCGAGCTAAATTCTTTGTATGCGGGTATTTTCCTGATGACCAGTCTTCCTCAGTAACACTTCACGTTAATGGCAACACAAATGAGCACCCGACACTCAGCAAAGGAGAGCTCCACACGGCAGACCACTTTCAGGCGCTTAGAGAGCAGGCACACATTACAGACACGGAAACCACATTGCGAGCTGAATTCGTTGTATGCGGGCATTTTCCTGATGGCCAGGCTTCCTCAACAAAGCCTCACGTTAATGGTAACCCAAATGAGCACACAACACTCAGCTAAAGAGAGCTCTGCAGGGCAAAACCTCTTCCAGGTGCTTAGAGTGCAGGCACACAGGACAGACACGGAAACCACATTGCGAGCTAAATTCGTTGTATGCGGGCATAGTGCCAGACGGCCAGGCTTCCTCAGCAAAGCCTCACGTTCATGGCCACACAGACATGGTTGAAAGCACATTGAAAGCTCTGTTTCAGCCTCCACTGCCAGGGCTTCAATGATTCCTTGAGTGGGCCATCCTGCAGTGCTTTCTTTCAGTCACATAAGCTGAATCCAAAGCTGACTTGCCTCCACTGCTGTCACTACAATGCATCATCTTCTGCAACTTCCAGTGTCGCTAGAGCAAAGGCCTATTCGCAGCCCACCCACATCTTTGAGATAGAGGGCATACAGAGAAGACCGCGTTCTACTGCAATGTTTGCTGTTTTCCTTATCACATAGGAGCAAATTGCGTGCAAAATGAAAGCAGCCTCGTATTCCCTCATGGCATGTCTCCTCAGTGCACGGTGGATTGTTTCTGTGGCAGAGTTTGTCATGAGGCTCTCCTGCAGCAGTTTCTGACACTTTACAACAAAGGCGTCTTCAGGGCCTTGCTAGTGAAGAGATGAGGTGGCTCTCTGCGCCCTCAGGAAACTAGGCCCTCCTGGAGTATTACAAACCTGTGGAGAAAACCGCCAACAACGAGAGGCTGTCTTCTGTGCACTTGAATGCAGAAGTCCCTCAACACACAGCACATCACACCGAGAACATAACTGCCCACCATACACATGAACCACGGTTCTCAGAGTGAACACAACACACCCAGTGAGGCACACTGACCAAGCTTGACCACACACAGTACACACATCACAAATTACACTCCTTACTCAAAGAGCCAGCCACACACACAACCTGTCAAACACAACCGCGAACATAGAAACCAACATGCAAAACACACACCGTCGACAACAGAAAGAACACAAAAATTATGCAACACACATTTCACACACTACACACATCACTCCAAACACACATAAAACAGACAGCACACACAGCCTCACAGAATGCACAATGCCAAACACACAACATATACACAAAGATATCAGTCCTAACACACAGTGTCTCACTCAACAAGCAAAACACACAGACCACAGAACACACAGAGTAGAATACACACAACACAAACACAACTCACAGAACCACACATCACACGACACACACAAGCATCCGGCACAGAAAGTATCACAACTCATAACACACACAACACTCCCAAATCCATAGGCAAAACACATATAACCAACAAAGACAAGTAGCACACATTTCACACACTACCCACTGCACACACAATCACGCACAGACACACCACACATACATCCTCACACAGGAGCACAACGCACTACACACACGCAACACAGAAACACGCAACACAACAGACACAATAAACACACCACACCCTTGAAGGCACATAAGTACTGCTCACAATGCACACGAAAACCATTGCACAGACCACATACTGTATGCAAGAGATGTACAAAACAAGCACAGCCACACACAGTCAACACATCTTACATCATGTGCATAACTCAAACAGCCAAACACACACACAGCCTCTCTCACACAACACACAAAACACAACCACACACACAAAACTGACACAACACATACAAATGCACACAAAACTGACGAAACGCGTGCAACACACATAGCACACTGCACACAACACGCACAACCACAATCTAATCATAGAGAACACATGCATCCCCACGCGCACACAGCACGAACGAAAACACACCCACACACAACATACACATGCACACAACACACCCAACACAAGGCGAACCCATCATTACACACAATGCTGAAATGACACAGCCCACGCCACATCTACCCAGTATGTCACACGCAGAAAGCCTAAAGGCAGCACTCACACCACCCAGAACACAGCACATAACAACAAACAAGAGAATTTATAAGACTCGGAAACCACATTGCGAGCTGAATTTGTTGTATGCGGGTATTTTCCTGACAGCCAGGCTTCCTCAGCAAAACCTCACGTTAATGGCCTCACAAATGAGCTCCCGACACTCAGCAAAAGATATCTCTACAGAGCAGACTTCACTCATGCGCTTAGAGTGCAGTCACACAGGACTGACACGGAAAACACATTGCCTGCTGAAATCGTTGTATGCGGGTATTTTCCTGATGGCCAGTCTTCCTCAGCAAAACCTCACGTTAATGGCCACACAAATGAGCACCCAACACCTAGCAAAAGAGAGCTCTACGCAGCAGACCTCTTTCAGGCGCTTAGAGAGCGGGCACACATTCCAGACACGGAAACCACATTGCGAGCTGAATTCGGTGTATGCGGGCATTTTCCTGATGGCCAGGCTTCGTCAACAAAGCCTCACGTTAATGTTCACCTAAATGAGCACACGACACTCAGCAAAAGAGAGCTGTACACAGAAATCCTCTTTCCGGCGCTTAGAGAGCAGGCACACATTACAGACACGGAAACCACAATGCGAGCTGAATTCGTTGTATGCGGGCATTTTCCTGATGGCCAGGCTTCGTCAACAAAGCCTCACGTTAATGTTCACCTAAATGAGCACACGACACTCAGCAAAAGAGAGCTCTACACAGAAATCCTCTTTCAGGTGCTTAGAGTGCAGGCACACAGGACAGACACGGAAACCACATTGCAAGTTCAATTCGTTGTATGCGGGTATTTTCCTGATGGCCAGGCTTCCTCAGCAAAGCCTCACGTTCATGGCCACACAGACATGGTTGAAAGCACATTGAAAGCCCTGTTTCAGCCTCCACTGCCAGGGCTTCAATGATTCCTTGAGTGGGCCATCCTGCAGTGCTTTCTTTCAGTCACATAAGCTGAATCCAAAGCTGACTTGCCTCCACTGCTGTCACTACAATGCATCATCTTCTGCAACTTCCAGTGTCGCTAGAGCAAAGGCCTATTCGCAGCCCACCCACATCTTTGAGATAGAGGGCTTACAGAGAAGACCGCGTTCTACTGCAATGTTTGCTGTTTTCCTTATCACATAGGAGCAAATTGCGTGCAAAATGAAAGCAGCCTCGTATTCCCTCATGGAGTGTCTCCTCAGTGCATGGTGGATTGTTTCTGCGGCAGAGTTTGTCATGAGGCTCTCCTGCAGCAGTTTCTGACACTTTACAACAAAGGCGTCTTCAGGGCCTTGCTAGTGAAGAGATGAGGTGGCTCTCTGCGCCCTCAGGAAACAAGGCCCTCCTGGAGTATTACAAACCTGTGGAGAAAACCGCCAACAACGAGAGGCTGTCTTCTGTGCACTTGAATGCAGAAGTCCCTCAACACACAGCACATCACACCGAGAACATAACTGCCCACCATACACATGAACCACGGTTCTCAGAGTGAACACAACACACCCAGTGAGGCACACTGACCAAGCTTGACCACACACAGTACACACATCACAAATTACACTCCTTACTCAAAGAGCCAGCCACACACACAACCTGTCAAACACAACCGCGAACATAGAAACCAACATGCAAAACACACACCGTCGACAACAGAAAGAACACAAAAATTATGCAACACACATTTCACACACTACACACATCACTCCAAACACACATAAAACAGACAGCACACACAGCCTCACAGAATGCACAATGCCAAACACACAACATATACACAAAGATATCAGTCCTAACACACAGTGTCTCACTCAACAAGCAAAACACACAGACCACAGAACACACAGAGTAGAATACACACAACACAAACACAACTCACAGAACCACACATCACACGACACACACAAGCATCCGGCACAGAAAGTATCACAACTCATAACACACACAACACTCCCAAATCCATAGGCAAAACACATATAACCAACAAAGACAAGTAGCACACATTTCACACACTACCCACTGCACACACAATCACGCACAGACACACCACACATACATCCTCACACAGGAGCACAACGCACTACACACACGCAACACAGAAACACGCAACACAACAGACACAATAAACACACCACACCCTTGAAGGCACATAAGTACTGCTCACAATGCACACGAAAACCATTGCACAGACCACATACTGTATGCAAGAGATGTACAAAACAAGCACAGCCACACACAGTCAACACATCTTACATCATGTGCATAACTCAAACAGCCAAACACACACACAGCCTCTCTCACACAACACACAAAACACAACCACACACACAAAACTGACACAACACATACAAATGCACACAAAACTGACGAAACGCGTGCAACACACATAGCACACTGCACACAACACGCACAACCACAATCTAATCATAGAGAACACATGCATCCCCACGCGCACACAGCACGAACGAAAACACACCCACACACAACATACACATGCACACAACACACCCAACACAAGGCGAACCCATCATTACACACAATGCTGAAATGACACAGCCCACGCCACATCTACCCAGTATGTCACACGCAGAAAGCCTAAAGGCAGCACTCACACCACCCAGAACACAGCACATAACAACAAACAAGAGAATTTATAAGACTCGGAAACCACATTGCGAGCTGAATTTGTTGTATGCGGGTATTTTCCTGACAGCCAGGCTTCCTCAGCAAAACCTCACGTTAATGGCCTCACAAATGAGCTCCCGACACTCAGCAAAAGATATCTCTACAGAGCAGACTTCACTCATGCGCTTAGAGTGCAGTCACACAGGACTGACACGGAAAACACATTGCCTGCTGAAATCGTTGTATGCGGGTATTTTCCTGATGGCCAGTCTTCCTCAGCAAAACCTCACGTTAATGGCCACACAAATGAGCACCCAACACCTAGCAAAAGAGAGCTCTACGCAGCAGACCTCTTTCAGGCGCTTAGAGAGCGGGCACACATTCCAGACACGGAAACCACATTGCGAGCTGAATTCGGTGTATGCGGGCATTTTCCTGATGGCCAGGCTTCGTCAACAAAGCCTCACGTTAATGTTCACCTAAATGAGCACACGACACTCAGCAAAAGAGAGCTGTACACAGAAATCCTCTTTCCGGCGCTTAGAGAGCAGGCACACATTACAGACACAGACACCACAATGCGAGCTGAATTCGTTGTATGCGGGCATTTTCCTGATGGCCAGGCTTCGTCAACAAAGCCTCACGTTAATGTTCACCTAAATGAGCACACGACACTCAGCAAAAGAGAGCTCTACACAGAAATCCTCTTTCAGGTGCTTAGAGTGCAGGCACACAGGACAGACACGGAAACCACATTGCAAGTTCAATTCGTTGTATGCGGGTATTTTCCTGATGGCCAGGCTTCCTCAGCAAAGCCTCACGTTCATGGCCACACAGACATGGTTGAAAGCACATTGAAAGCCCTGTTTCAGCCTCCACTGCCAGGGCTTCAATGATTCCTTGAGTGGGCCATCCTGCAGTGCTTTCTTTCAGTCACATAAGCTGAATCCAAAGCTGACTTGCCTCCACTGCTGTCACTACAATGCATCATCTTCTGCAACTTCCAGTGTCGCTAGAGCAAAGGCCTATTCGCAGCCCACCCACATCTTTGAGATAGAGGGCTTACAGAGAAGACCGCGTTCTACTGCAATGTTTGCTGTTTTCCTTATCACATAGGAGCAAATTGCGTGCAAAATGAAAGCAGCCTCGTATTCCCTCATGGAGTGTCTCCTCAGTGCATGGTGGATTGTTTCTGCGGCAGAGTTTGTCATGAGGCTCTCCTGCAGCAGTTTCTGACACTTTACAACAAAGGCGTCTTCAGGGCCTTGCTAGTGAAGAGATGAGGTGGCTCTCTGCGCCCTCAGGAAACAAGGCCCTCCTGGAGTATTACAAACCTGTGGAGAAAACCGCCAACAACGAGAGGCTGTCTTCTGTGCACTTGAATGCAGAAGTCCCTCAACACACAGCACATCACACCGAGAACATAACTGCCCACCATACACATGAACCACGGTTCTCAGAGTGAACACAACACACCCAGTGAGGCACACTGACCAAGCTTGACCACACACAGTACACACATCACAAATTACACTCCTTACTCAAAGAGCCAGCCACACACACAACCTGTCAAACACAACCGCGAACATAGAAACCAACATGCAAAACACACACCGTCGAC
Source organism: Manis javanica (assembly GCF_040802235.1). Lineage (NCBI taxonomy): Eukaryota > Metazoa > Chordata > Mammalia > Pholidota > Manidae > Manis > Manis javanica. Next base: position 55,481 of record NW_027332180.1, on the reverse strand, counting down.
AACAGAAAGAACACAAAAATTATGCAACACACATTTCACACACTACACACATCACTCCAAACACACATAAAACAGACAGCACACACAGCCTCACAGAATGCACAATGCCAAACACACAACATATACACAAAGATATCAGTCCTAACACACAGTGTCTCACTCAACAAGCAAAACACACAGACCACAGAACACACAGAGTAGAATACACACAACACAAACACAACTCACAGAACCACACATCACACGACACACACAAGCATCCGGCACAGAAAGTATCACAACTCATAACACACACAACACTCCCAAATCCATAGGCAAAACACATATAACCAACAAAGACAAGTAGCACACATTTCACACACTACCCACTGCACACACAATCACGCACAGACACACCACACATACATCCTCACACAGGAGCACAACGCACTACACACACGCAACACAGAAACACGCAACACAACAGACACAATAAACACACCACACCCTTGAAGGCACATAAGTACTGCTCACAATGCACACGAAAACCATTGCACAGACCACATACTGTATGCAAGAGATGTACAAAACAAGCACAGCCACACACAGTCAACACATCTTACATCATGTGCATAACTCAAACAGCCAAACACACACACAGCCTCTCTCACACAACACACAAAACACAACCACACACACAAAACTGACACAACACATACAAATGCACACAAAACTGACGAAACGCGTGCAACACACATAGCACACTGCACACAACACGCACAACCACAATCTAATCATAGAGAACACATGCATCCCCACGCGCACACAGCACGAACGAAAACACACCCACACACAACATACACATGCACACAACACACCCAACACAAGGCGAACCCATCATTACACACAATGCTGAAATGACACAGCCCACGCCACATCTACCCAGTATGTCACACGCAGAAAGCCTAAAGGCAGCACTCACACCACCCAGAACACAGCACATAACAACAAACAAGAGAATTTATAAGACTCGGAAACCACATTGCGAGCTGAATTTGTTGTATGCGGGTATTTTCCTGACAGCCAGGCTTCCTCAGCAAAACCTCACGTTAATGGCCTCACAAATGAGCTCCCGACACTCAGCAAAAGATATCTCTACAGAGCAGACTTCACTCATGCGCTTAGAGTGCAGTCACACAGGACTGACACGGAAAACACATTGCCTGCTGAAATCGTTGTATGCGGGTATTTTCCTGATGGCCAGTCTTCCTCAGCAAAACCTCACGTTAATGGCCACACAAATGAGCACCCAACACCTAGCAAAAGAGAGCTCTACGCAGCAGACCTCTTTCAGGCGCTTAGAGAGCGGGCACACATTCCAGACACGGAAACCACATTGCGAGCTGAATTCGGTGTATGCGGGCATTTTCCTGATGGCCAGGCTTCGTCAACAAAGCCTCACGTTAATGTTCACCTAAATGAGCACACGACACTCAGCAAAAGAGAGCTGTACACAGAAATCCTCTTTCCGGCGCTTAGAGAGCAGGCACACATTACAGACACAGAAACCACAATGCGAGCTGAATTCGTTGTATGCGGGCATTTTCCTGATGGCCAGGCTTCGTCAACAAAGCCTCACGTTAATGTTCACCTAAATGAGCACACGACACTCAGCAAAAGAGAGCTCTACACAGAAATCCTCTTTCAGGTGCTTAGAGTGCAGGCACACAGGACAGACACGGAAACCACATTGCAAGTTCAATTCGTTGTATGCGGGTATTTTCCTGATGGCCAGGCTTCCTCAGCAAAGCCTCACGTTCATGGCCACACAGACATGGTTGAAAGCACATTGAAAGCCCTGTTTCAGCCTCCACTGCCAGGGCTTCAATGATTCCTTGAGTGGGCCATCCTGCAGTGCTTTCTTTCAGTCACATAAGCTGAATCCAAAGCTGACTTGCCTCCACTGCTGTCACTACAATGCATCATCTTCTGCAACTTCCAGTGTCGCTAGAGCAAAGGCCTATTCGCAGCCCACCCACATCTTTGAGATAGAGGGCTTACAGAGAAGACCGCGTTCTACTGCAATGTTTGCTGTTTTCCTTATCACATAGGAGCAAATTGCGTGCAAAATGAAAGCAGCCTCGTATTCCCTCATGGAGTGTCTCCTCAGTGCATGGTGGATTGTTTCTGCGGCAGAGTTTGTCATGAGGCTCTCCTGCAGCAGTTTCTGACACTTTACAACAAAGGCGTCTTCAGGGCCTTGCTAGTGAAGAGATGAGGTGGCTCTCTGCGCCCTCAGGAAACAAGGCCCTCCTGGAGTATTACAAACCTGTGGAGAAAACCGCCAACAACGAGAGGCTGTCTTCTGTGCACTTGAATGCAGAAGTCCCTCAACACACAGCACATCACACCGAGAACATAACTGCCCACCATACACATGAACCACGGTTCTCAGAGTGAACACAACACACCCAGTGAGGCACACTGACCAAGCTTGACCACACACAGTACACACATCACAAATTACACTCCTTACTCAAAGAGCCAGCCACACACACAACCTGTCAAACACAACCGCGAACATAGAAACCAACATGCAAAACACACACCGTCGACAACAGAAAGAACACAAAAATTATGCAACACACATTTCACACACTACACACATCACTCCAAACACACATAAAACAGACAGCACACACAGCCTCACAGAATGCACAATGCCAAACACACAACATATACACAAAGATATCAGTCCTAACACACAGTGTCTCACTCAACAAGCAAAACACACAGACCACAGAACACACAGAGTAGAATACACACAACACAAACACAACTCACAGAACCACACATCACACGACACACACAAGCATCCGGCACAGAAAGTATCACAACTCATAACACACACAACACTCCCAAATCCATAGGCAAAACACATATAACCAACAAAGACAAGTAGCACACATTTCACACACTACCCACTGCACACACAATCACGCACAGACACACCACACATACATCCTCACACAGGAGCACAACGCACTACACACACGCAACACAGAAACACGCAACACAACAGACACAATAAACACACCACACCCTTGAAGGCACATAAGTACTGCTCACAATGCACACGAAAACCATTGCACAGACCACATACTGTATGCAAGAGATGTACAAAACAAGCACAGCCACACACAGTCAACACATCTTACATCATGTGCATAACTCAAACAGCCAAACACACACACAGCCTCTCTCACACAACACACAAAACACAACCACACACACAAAACTGACACAACACATACAAATGCACACAAAACTGACGAAACGCGTGCAACACACATAGCACACTGCACACAACACGCACAACCACAATCTAATCATAGAGAACACATGCATCCCCACGCGCACACAGCACGAACGAAAACACACCCACACACAACATACACATGCACACAACACACCCAACACAAGGCGAACCCATCATTACACACAATGCTGAAATGACACAGCCCACGCCACATCTACCCAGTATGTCACACGCAGAAAGCCTAAAGGCAGCACTCACACCACCCAGAACACAGCACATAACAACAAACAAGAGAATTTATAAGACTCGGAAACCACATTGCGAGCTGAATTTGTTGTATGCGGGTATTTTCCTGACAGCCAGGCTTCCTCAGCAAAACCTCACGTTAATGGCCTCACAAATGAGCTCCCGACACTCAGCAAAAGATATCTCTACAGAGCAGACTTCACTCATGCGCTTAGAGTGCAGTCACACAGGACTGACACGGAAAACACATTGCCTGCTGAAATCGTTGTATGCGGGTATTTTCCTGATGGCCAGTCTTCCTCAGCAAAACCTCACGTTAATGGCCACACAAATGAGCACCCAACACCTAGCAAAAGAGAGCTCTATGCAGCAGACCTCTTTCAGGCGCTTAGAGAGCGGGCACACATTCCAGACACGGAAACCACATTGCGAGCTGAATTCGGTGTATGCGGGCATTTTCCTGATGGCCAGGCTTCGTCAACAAAGCCTCACGTTAATGTTCACCTAAATGAGCACACGACACTCAGCAAAAGAGAGCTGTACACAGAAATCCTCTTTCCGGCGCTTAGAGAGCAGGCACACATTACAGACACAGACACCACAATGCGAGCTGAATTCGTTGTATGCGGGCATTTTCCTGATGGCCAGGCTTCGTCAACAAAGCCTCACGTTAATGTTCACCTAAATGAGCACACGACACTCAGCAAAAGAGAGCTCTACACAGAAATCCTCTTTCAGGTGCTTAGAGTGCAGGCACACAGGACAGACACGGAAACCACATTGCAAGTTCAATTCGTTGTATGCGGGTATTTTCCTGATGGCCAGGCTTCCTCAGCAAAGCCTCACGTTCATGGCCACACAGACATGGTTGAAAGCACATTGAAAGCCCTGTTTCAGCCTCCACTGCCAGGGCTTCAATGATTCCTTGAGTGGGCCATCCTGCAGTGCTTTCTTTCAGTCACATAAGCTGAATCCAAAGCTGACTTGCCTCCACTGCTGTCACTACAATGCATCATCTTCTGCAACTTCCAGTGTCGCTAGAGCAAAGGCCTATTCGCAGCCCACCCACATCTTTGAGATAGAGGGCTTACAGAGAAGACCGCGTTCTACTGCAATGTTTGCTGTTTTCCTTATCACATAGGAGCAAATTGCGTGCAAAATGAAAGCAGCCTCGTATTCCCTCATGGAGTGTCTCCTCAGTGCATGGTGGATTGTTTCTGCGGCAGAGTTTGTCATGAGGCTCTCCTGCAGCAGTTTCTGACACTTTACAACAAAGGCGTCTTCAGGGCCTTGCTAGTGAAGAGATGAGGTGGCTCTCTGCGCCCTCAGGAAACAAGGCCCTCCTGGAGTATTACAAACCTGTGGAGAAAACCGCCAACAACGAGAGGCTGTCTTCTGTGCACTTGAATGCAGAAGTCCCTCAACACACAGCACATCACACCGAGAACATAACTGCCCACCATACACATGAACCACGGTTCTCAGAGTGAACACAACACACCCAGTGAGGCACACTGACCAAGCTTGACCACACACAGTACACACATCACAAATTACACTCCTTACTCAAAGAGCCAGCCACACACACAACCTGTCAAACACAACCGCGAACATAGAAACCAACATGCAAAACACACACCGTCGACAACAGAAAGAACACAAAAATTATGCAACACACATTTCACACACTACACACATCACTCCAAACACACATAAAACAGACAGCACACACAGCCTCACAGAATGCACAATGCCAAACACACAACATATACACAAAGATATCAGTCCTAACACACAGTGTCTCACTCAACAAGCAAAACACACAGACCACAGAACACACAGAGTAGAATACACACAACACAAACACAACTCACAGAACCACACATCACACGACACACACAAGCATCCGGCACAGAAAGTATCACAACTCATAACACACACAACACTCCCAAATCCATAGGCAAAACACATATAACCAACAAAGACAAGTAGCACACATTTCACACACTACCCACTGCACACACAATCACGCACAGACACACCACACATACATCCTCACACAGGAGCACAACGCACTACACACACGCAACACAGAAACACGCAACACAACAGACACAATAAACACACCACACCCTTGAAGGCACATAAGTACTGCTCACAATGCACACGAAAACCATTGCACAGACCACATACTGTATGCAAGAGATGTACAAAACAAGCACAGCCACACACAGTCAACACATCTTACATCATGTGCATAACTCAAACAGCCAAACACACACACAGCCTCTCTCACACAACACACAAAACACAACCACACACACAAAACTGACACAACACATACAAATGCACACAAAACTGACGAAACGCGTGCAACACACATAGCACACTGCACACAACACGCACAACCACAATCTAATCATAGAGAACACATGCATCCCCACGCGCACACAGCACGAACGAAAACACACCCACACACAACATACACATGCACACAACACACCCAACACAAGGCGAACCCATCATTACACACAATGCTGAAATGACACAGCCCACGCCACATCTACCCAGTATGTCACACGCAGAAAGCCTAAAGGCAGCACTCACACCACCCAGAACACAGCACATAACAACAAACAAGAGAATTTATAAGACTCGGAAACCACATTGCGAGCTGAATTTGTTGTATGCGGGTATTTTCCTGACAGCCAGGCTTCCTCAGCAAAACCTCACGTTAATGGCCTCACAAATGAGCTCCCGACACTCAGCAAAAGATATCTCTACAGAGCAGACTTCACTCATGCGCTTAGAGTGCAGTCACACAGGACTGACACGGAAAACACATTGCCTGCTGAAATCGTTGTATGCGGGTATTTTCCTGATGGCCAGTCTTCCTCAGCAAAACCTCACGTTAATGGCCACACAAATGAGCACCCAACACCTAGCAAAAGAGAGCTCTACGCAGCAGACCTCTTTCAGGCGCTTAGAGAGCGGGCACACATTCCAGACACGGAAACCACATTGCGAGCTGAATTCGGTGTATGCGGGCATTTTCCTGATGGCCAGGCTTCGTCAACAAAGCCTCACGTTAATGTTCACCTAAATGAGCACACGACACTCAGCAAAAGAGAGCTGTACACAGAAATCCTCTTTCCGGCGCTTAGAGAGCAGGCACACATTACAGACACAGAAACCACAATGCGAGCTGAATTCGTTGTATGCGGGCATTTTCCTGATGGCCAGGCTTCGTCAACAAAGCCTCACGTTAATGTTCACCTAAATGAGCACACGACACTCAGCAAAAGAGAGCTCTACACAGAAATCCTCTTTCAGGTGCTTAGAGTGCAGGCACACAGGACAGACACGGAAACCACATTGCAAGTTCAATTCGTTGTATGCGGGTATTTTCCTGATGGCCAGGCTTCCTCAGCAAAGCCTCACGTTCATGGCCACACAGACATGGTTGAAAGCACATTGAAAGCCCTGTTTCAGCCTCCACTGCCAGGGCTTCAATGATTCCTTGAGTGGGCCATCCTGCAGTGCTTTCTTTCAGTCACATAAGCTGAATCCAAAGCTGACTTGCCTCCACTGCTGTCACTACAATGCATCATCTTCTGCAACTTCCAGTGTCGCTAGAGCAAAGGCCTATTCGCAGCCCACCCACATCTTTGAGATAGAGGGCTTACAGAGAAGACCGCGTTCTACTGCAATGTTTGCTGTTTTCCTTATCACATAGGAGCAAATTGCGTGCAAAATGAAAGCAGCCTCGTATTCCCTCATGGAGTGTCTCCTCAGTGCATGGTGGATTGTTTCTGCGGCAGAGTTTGTCATGAGGCTCTCCTGCAGCAGTTTCTGACACTTTACAACAAAGGCGTCTTCAGGGCCTTGCTAGTGAAGAGATGAGGTGGCTCTCTGCGCCCTCAGGAAACAAGGCCCTCCTGGAGTATTACAAACCTGTGGAGAAAACCGCCAACAACGAGAGGCTGTCTTCTGTGCACTTGAATGCAGAAGTCCCTCAACACACAGCACATCACACCGAGAACATAACTGCCCACCATACACATGAACCACGGTTCTCAGAGTGAACACAACACACCCAGTGAGCCACACTGACCAAGCTTGACCACACACAGTACACACATCACAAATTACACTCCTTACTCAAAGAGCCAGCCACACACTCAACCTGTCAAACACAACCGCGAACATAGAAACCAACATGCAAAACACACACCGTCGACAACAGAAAGAACACAAAAATTATGCAACACACATTTCACACACTACACACATCACTCCAAACACACATAAAACAGACAGCACACACAGCCTCACAGAATGCACAATGCCAAACACACAACATATACACAAAGATATCAGTCCTAACACACAGTGTCTCACTCAACAAGCAAAACACACAGACCACAGAACACACAGAGTAGAATACACACAACACAAACACAACTCACAGAACCACACATCACACGACACACACAAGCATCCGGCACAGAAAGTATCACAACTCATAACACACACAACACTCCCAAATCCATAGGCAAAACACATATAACCAACAAAGACAAGTAGCACACATTTCACACACTACCCACTGCACACACAATCACGCACAGACACACCACACATACATCCTCACACAGGAGCACAACGCACTACACACACGCAACACAGAAACACGCAACACAACAGACACAATAAACACACCACACCCTTGAAGGCACATAAGTACTGCTCACAATGCACACGAAAACCATTGCACAGACCACATACTGTATGCAAGAGATGTACAAAACAAGCACAGCCACACACAGTCAACACATCTTACATCATGTGCATAACTCAAACAGCCAAACACACACACAGCCTCTCTCACACAACACACAAAACACAACCACACACACAAAACTGACACAACACATACAAATGCACACAAAACTGACGAAACGCGTGCAACACACATAGCACACTGCACACAACACGCACAACCACAATCTAATCATAGAGAACACATGCATCCCCACGCGCACACAGCACGAACGAAAACACACCCACACACAACATACACATGCACACAACACACCCAACACAAGGCGAACCCATCATTACACACAATGCTGAAATGACACAGCCCACGCCACATCTACCCAGTATGTCACACGCAGAAAGCCTAAAGGCAGCACTCACACCACCCAGAACACAGCACATAACAACAAACAAGAGAATTTATAAGACTCGGAAACCACATTGCGAGCTGAATTTGTTGTATGCGGGTATTTTCCTGACAGCCAGGCTTCCTCAGCAAAACCTCACGTTAATGGCCTCACAAATGAGCTCCCGACACTCAGCAAAAGATATCTCTACAGAGCAGACTTCACTCATGCGCTTAGAGTGCAGTCACACAGGACTGACACGGAAAACACATTGCCTGCTGAAATCGTTGTATGCGGGTATTTTCCTGATGGCCAGTCTTCCTCAGCAAAACCTCACGTTAATGGCCACACAAATGAGCACCCAACACCTAGCAAAAGAGAGCTCTACGCAGCAGACCTCTTTCAGGCGCTTAGAGAGCGGGCACACATTCCAGACACGGAAACCACATTGCGAGCTGAATTCGGTGTATGCGGGCATTTTCCTGATGGCCAGGCTTCGTCAACAAAGCCTCACGTTAATGTTCACCTAAATGAGCACACGACACTCAGCAAAAGAGAGCTGTACACAGAAATCCTCTTTCCGGCGCTTAGAGAGCAGGCACACATTACAGACACAGAAACCACAATGCGAGCTGAATTCGTTGTATGCGGGCATTTTCCTGATGGCCAGGCTTCGTCAACAAAGCCTCACGTTAATGTTCACCTAAATGAGCACACGACACTCAGCAAAAGAGAGCTCTACACAGAAATCCTCTTTCAGGTGCTTAGAGTGCAGGCACACAGGACAGACACGGAAACCACATTGCAAGTTCAATTCGTTGTATGCGGGTATTTTCCTGATGGCCAGGCTTCCTCAGCAAAGCCTCACGTTCATGGCCACACAGACATGGTTGAAAGCACATTGAAAGCCCTGTTTCAGCCTCCACTGCCAGGGCTTCAATGATTCCTTGAGTGGGCCATCCTGCAGTGCTTTCTTTCAGTCACATAAGCTGAATCCAAAGCTGACTTGCCTCCACTGCTGTCACTACAATGCATCATCTTCTGCAACTTCCAGTGTCGCTAGAGCAAAGGCCTATTCGCAGCCCACCCACATCTTTGAGATAGAGGGCTTACAGAGAAGACCGCGTTCTACTGCAATGTTTGCTGTTTTCCTTATCACATAGGAGCAAATTGCGTGCAAAATGAAAGCAGCCTCGTATTCCCTCATGGAGTGTCTCCTCAGTGCATGGTGGATTGTTTCTGCGGCAGAGTTTGTCATGAGGCTCTCCTGCAGCAGTTTCTGACACTTTACAACAAAGGCGTCTTCAGGGCCTTGCTAGTGAAGAGATGAGGTGGCTCTCTGCGCCCTCAGGAAACAAGGCCCTCCTGGAGTATTACAAACCTGTGGAGAAAACCGCCAACAACGAGAGGCTGTCTTCTGTGCACTTGAATGCAGAAGTCCCTCAACACACAGCACATCACACCGAGAACATAACTGCCCACCATACACATGAACCACGGTTCTCAGAGTGAACACAACACACCCAGTGAGGCACACTGACCAAGCTTGACCACACACAGTACACACATCACAAATTACACTCCTTACTCAAAGAGCCAGCCACACACACAACCTGTCAAACACAACCGCGAACATAGAAACCAACATGCAAAACACACACCGTCGACAACAGAAAGAACACAAAAATTATGCAACACACATTTCACACACTACACACATCACTCCAAACACACATAAAACAGACAGCACACACAGCCTCACAGAATGCACAATGCCAAACACACAACATATACACAAAGATATCAGTCCTAACACACAGTGTCTCACTCAACAAGCAAAACACACAGACCACAGAACACACAGAGTAGAATACACACAACACAAACACAACTCACAGAACCACACATCACACGACACACACAAGCATCCGGCACAGAAAGTATCACAACTCATAACACACACAACACTCCCAAATCCATAGGCAAAACACATATAACCAACAAAGACAAGTAGCACACATTTCACACACTACCCACTGCACACACAATCACGCACAGACACACCACACATACATCCTCACACAGGAGCACAACGCACTACACACACGCAACACAGAAACACGCAACACAACAGACACAATAAACACACCACACCCTTGAAGGCACATAAGTACTGCTCACAATGCACACGAAAACCATTGCACAGACCACATACTGTATGCAAGAGATGTACAAAACAAGCACAGCCACACACAGTCAACACATCTTACATCATGTGCATAACTCAAACAGCCAAACACACACACAGCCTCTCTCACACAACACACAAAACACAACCACACACACAAAACTGACACAACACATACAAATGCACACAAAACTGACGAAACGCGTGCAACACACATAGCACACTGCACACAACACGCACAACCACAATCTAATCATAGAGAACACATGCATCCCCACGCGCACACAGCACGAACGAAAACACACCCACACACAACATACACATGCACACAACACACCCAACACAAGGCGAACCCATCATTACACACAATGCTGAAATGACACAGCCCACGCCACATCTACCCAGTATGTCACACGCAGAAAGCCTAAAGGCAGCACTCACACCACCCAGAACACAGCACATAACAACAAACAAGAGAATTTATAAGACTCGGAAACCACATTGCGAGCTGAATTTGTTGTATGCGGGTATTTTCCTGACAGCCAGGCTTCCTCAGCAAAACCTCACGTTAATGGCCTCACAAATGAGCTCCCGACACTCAGCAAAAGATATCTCTACAGAGCAGACTTCACTCATGCGCTTAGAGTGCAGTCACACAGGACTGACACGGAAAACACATTGCCTGCTGAAATCGTTGTATGCGGGTATTTTCCTGATGGCCAGTCTTCCTCAGCAAAACCTCACGTTAATGGCCACACAAATGAGCACCCAACACCTAGCAAAAGAGAGCTCTACGCAGCAGACCTCTTTCAGGCGCTTAGAGAGCGGGCACACATTCCAGACACGGAAACCACATTGCGAGCTGAATTCGGTGTATGCGGGCATTTTCCTGATGGCCAGGCTTCGTCAACAAAGCCTCACGTTAATGTTCACCTAAATGAGCACACGACACTCAGCAAAAGAGAGCTGTACACAGAAATCCTCTTTCCGGCGCTTAGAGAGCAGGCACACATTACAGACACAGAAACCACAATGCGAGCTGAATTCGTTGTATGCGGGCATTTTCCTGATGGCCAGGCTTCGTCAACAAAGCCTCACGTTAATGTTCACCTAAATGAGCACACGACACTCAGCAAAAGAGAGCTCTACACAGAAATCCTCTTTCAGGTGCTTAGAGTGCAGGCACACAGGACAGACACGGAAACCACATTGCAAGTTCAATTCGTTGTATGCGGGTATTTTCCTGATGGCCAGGCTTCCTCAGCAAAGCCTCACGTTCATGGCCACACAGACATGGTTGAAAGCACATTGAAAGCCCTGTTTCAGCCTCCACTGCCAGGGCTTCAATGATTCCTTGAGTGGGCCATCCTGCAGTGCTTTCTTTCAGTCACATAAGCTGAATCCAAAGCTGACTTGCCTCCACTGCTGTCACTACAATGCATCATCTTCTGCAACTTCCAGTGTCGCTAGAGCAAAGGCCTATTCGCAGCCCACCCACATCTTTGAGATAGAGGGCTTACAGAGAAGACCGCGTTCTACTGCAATGTTTGCTGTTTTCCTTATCACATAGGAGCAAATTGCGTGCAAAATGAAAGCAGCCTCGTATTCCCTCATGGAGTGTCTCCTCAGTGCATGGTGGATTGTTTCTGCGGCAGAGTTTGTCATGAGGCTCTCCTGCAGCAGTTTCTGACACTTTACAACAAAGGCGTCTTCAGGGCCTTGCTAGTGAAGAGATGAGGTGGCTCTCTGCGCCCTCAGGAAACAAGGCCCTCCTGGAGTATTACAAACCTGTGGAGAAAACCGCCAACAACGAGAGGCTGTCTTCTGTGCACTTGAATGCAGAAGTCCCTCAACACACAGCACATCACACCGAGAACATAACTGCCCACCATACACATGAACCACGGTTCTCAGAGTGAACACAACACACCCAGTGAGGCACACTGACCAAGCTTGACCACACACAGTACACACATCACAAATTACACTCCTTACTCAAAGAGCCAGCCACACACACAACCTGTCAAACACAACCGCGAACATAGAAACCAACATGCAAAACACACACCGTCGACAACAGAAAGAACACAAAAATTATGCAACACACATTTCACACACTACACACATCACTCCAAACACACATAAAACAGACAGCACACACAGCCTCACAGAATGCACAATGCCAAACACACAACATATACACAAAGATATCAGTCCTAACACACAGTGTCTCACTCAACAAGCAAAACACACAGACCACAGAACACACAGAGTAGAATACACACAACACAAACACAACTCACAGAACCACACATCACACGACACACACAAGCATCCGGCACAGAAAGTATCACAACTCATAACACACACAACACTCCCAAATCCATAGGCAAAACACATATAACCAACAAAGACAAGTAGCACACATTTCACACACTACCCACTGCACACACAATCACGCACAGACACACCACACATACATCCTCACACAGGAGCACAACGCACTACACACACGCAACACAGAAACACGCAACACAACAGACACAATAAACACACCACACCCTTGAAGGCACATAAGTACTGCTCACAATGCACACGAAAACCATTGCACAGACCACATACTGTATGCAAGAGATGTACAAAACAAGCACAGCCACACACAGTCAACACATCTTACATCATGTGCATAACTCAAACAGCCAAACACACACACAGCCTCTCTCACACAACACACAAAACACAACCACACACACAAAACTGACACAACACATACAAATGCACACAAAACTGACGAAACGCGTGCAACACACATAGCACACTGCACACAACACGCACAACCACAATCTAATCATAGAGAACACATGCATCCCCACGCGCACACAGCACGAACGAAAACACACCCACACACAACATACACATGCACACAACACACCCAACACAAGGCGAACCCATCATTACACACAATGCTGAAATGACACAGCCCACGCCACATCTACCCAGTATGTCACACGCAGAAAGCCTAAAGGCAGCACTCACACCACCCAGAACACAGCACATAACAACAAACAAGAGAATTTATAAGACTCGGAAACCACATTGCGAGCTGAATTTGTTGTATGCGGGTATTTTCCTGACAGCCAGGCTTCCTCAGCAAAACCTCACGTTAATGGCCTCACAAATGAGCTCCCGACACTCAGCAAAAGATATCTCTACAGAGCAGACTTCACTCATGCGCTTAGAGTGCAGTCACACAGGACTGACACGGAAAACACATTGCCTGCTGAAATCGTTGTATGCGGGTATTTTCCTGATGGCCAGTCTTCCTCAGCAAAACCTCACGTTAATGGCCACACAAATGAGCACCCAACACCTAGCAAAAGAGAGCTCTACGCAGCAGACCTCTTTCAGGCGCTTAGAGAGCGGGCACACATTCCAGACACGGAAACCACATTGCGAGCTGAATTCGGTGTATGCGGGCATTTTCCTGATGGCCAGGCTTCGTCAACAAAGCCTCACGTTAATGTTCACCTAAATGAGCACACGACACTCAGCAAAAGAGAGCTGTACACAGAAATCCTCTTTCCGGCGCTTAGAGAGCAGGCACACATTACAGACACAGAAACCACAATGCGAGCTGAATTCGTTGTATGCGGGCATTTTCCTGATGGCCAGGCTTCGTCAACAAAGCCTCACGTTAATGTTCACCTAAATGAGCACACGACACTCAGCAAAAGAGAGCTCTACACAGAAATCCTCTTTCAGGTGCTTAGAGTGCAGGCACACAGGACAGACACGGAAACCACATTGCAAGTTCAATTCGTTGTATGCGGGTATTTTCCTGATGGCCAGGCTTCCTCAGCAAAGCCTCACGTTCATGGCCACACAGACATGGTTGAAAGCACATTGAAAGCCCTGTTTCAGCCTCCACTGCCAGGGCTTCAATGATTCCTTGAGTGGGCCATCCTGCAGTGCTTTCTTTCAGTCACATAAGCTGAATCCAAAGCTGACTTGCCTCCACTGCTGTCACTACAATGCATCATCTTCTGCAACTTCCAGTGTCGCTAGAGCAAAGGCCTATTCGCAGCCCACCCACATCTTTGAGATAGAGGGCTTACAGAGAAGACCGCGTTCTACTGCAATGTTTGCTGTTTTCCTTATCACATAGGAGCAAATTGCGTGCAAAATGAAAGCAGCCTCGTATTCCCTCATGGAGTGTCTCCTCAGTGCATGGTGGATTGTTTCTGCGGCAGAGTTTGTCATGAGGCTCTCCTGCAGCAGTTTCTGACACTTTACAACAAAGGCGTCTTCAGGGCCTTGCTAGTGAAGAGATGAGGTGGCTCTCTGCGCCCTCAGGAAACAAGGCCCTCCTGGAGTATTACAAACCTGTGGAGAAAACCGCCAACAACGAGAGGCTGTCTTCTGTGCACTTGAATGCAGAAGTCCCTCAACACACAGCACATCACACCGAGAACATAACTGCCCACCATACACATGAACCACGGTTCTCAGAGTGAACACAACACACCCAGTGAGGCACACTGACCAAGCTTGACCACACACAGTACACACATCACAAATTACACTCCTTACTCAAAGAGCCAGCCACACACACAACCTGTCAAACACAACCGCGAACATAGAAACCAACATGCAAAACACACACCGTCGACAACAGAAAGAACACAAAAATTATGCAACACACATTTCACACACTACACACATCACTCCAAACACACATAAAACAGACAGCACACACAGCCTCACAGAATGCACAATGCCAAACACACAACATATACACAAAGATATCAGTCCTAACACACAGTGTCTCACTCAACAAGCAAAACACACAGACCACAGAACACACAGAGTAGAATACACACAACACAAACACAACTCACAGAACCACACATCACACGACACACACAAGCATCCGGCACAGAAAGTATCACAACTCATAACACACACAACACTCCCAAATCCATAGGCAAAACACATATAACCAACAAAGACAAGTAGCACACATTTCACACACTACCCACTGCACACACAATCACGCACAGACACACCACACATACATCCTCACACAGGAGCACAACGCACTACACACACGCAACACAGAAACACGCAACACAACAGACACAATAAACACACCACACCCTTGAAGGCACATAAGTACTGCTCACAATGCACACGAAAACCATTGCACAGACCACATACTGTATGCAAGAGATGTACAAAACAAGCACAGCCACACACAGTCAACACATCTTACATCATGTGCATAACTCAAACAGCCAAACACACACACAGCCTCTCTCACACAACACACAAAACACAACCACACACACAAAAC
Organism: Manis javanica; assembly: GCF_040802235.1. Taxonomy (NCBI): domain Eukaryota; kingdom Metazoa; phylum Chordata; class Mammalia; order Pholidota; family Manidae; genus Manis; species Manis javanica. Next base: position 39,228 of record NW_027332180.1, on the reverse strand, counting down.
TGACACAACACATACAAATGCACACAAAACTGACGAAACGCGTGCAACACACATAGCACACTGCACACAACACGCACAACCACAATCTAATCATAGAGAACACATGCATCCCCACGCGCACACAGCACGAACGAAAACACACCCACACACAACATACACATGCACACAACACACCCAACACAAGGCGAACCCATCATTACACACAATGCTGAAATGACACAGCCCACGCCACATCTACCCAGTATGTCACACGCAGAAAGCCTAAAGGCAGCACTCACACCACCCAGAACACAGCACATAACAACAAACAAGAGAATTTATAAGACTCGGAAACCACATTGCGAGCTGAATTTGTTGTATGCGGGTATTTTCCTGACAGCCAGGCTTCCTCAGCAAAACCTCACGTTAATGGCCTCACAAATGAGCTCCCGACACTCAGCAAAAGATATCTCTACAGAGCAGACTTCACTCATGCGCTTAGAGTGCAGTCACACAGGACTGACACGGAAAACACATTGCCTGCTGAAATCGTTGTATGCGGGTATTTTCCTGATGGCCAGTCTTCCTCAGCAAAACCTCACGTTAATGGCCACACAAATGAGCACCCAACACCTAGCAAAAGAGAGCTCTACGCAGCAGACCTCTTTCAGGCGCTTAGAGAGCGGGCACACATTCCAGACACGGAAACCACATTGCGAGCTGAATTCGGTGTATGCGGGCATTTTCCTGATGGCCAGGCTTCGTCAACAAAGCCTCACGTTAATGTTCACCTAAATGAGCACACGACACTCAGCAAAAGAGAGCTGTACACAGAAATCCTCTTTCCGGCGCTTAGAGAGCAGGCACACATTACAGACACAGAAACCACAATGCGAGCTGAATTCGTTGTATGCGGGCATTTTCCTGATGGCCAGGCTTCGTCAACAAAGCCTCACGTTAATGTTCACCTAAATGAGCACACGACACTCAGCAAAAGAGAGCTCTACACAGAAATCCTCTTTCAGGTGCTTAGAGTGCAGGCACACAGGACAGACACGGAAACCACATTGCAAGTTCAATTCGTTGTATGCGGGTATTTTCCTGATGGCCAGGCTTCCTCAGCAAAGCCTCACGTTCATGGCCACACAGACATGGTTGAAAGCACATTGAAAGCCCTGTTTCAGCCTCCACTGCCAGGGCTTCAATGATTCCTTGAGTGGGCCATCCTGCAGTGCTTTCTTTCAGTCACATAAGCTGAATCCAAAGCTGACTTGCCTCCACTGCTGTCACTACAATGCATCATCTTCTGCAACTTCCAGTGTCGCTAGAGCAAAGGCCTATTCGCAGCCCACCCACATCTTTGAGATAGAGGGCTTACAGAGAAGACCGCGTTCTACTGCAATGTTTGCTGTTTTCCTTATCACATAGGAGCAAATTGCGTGCAAAATGAAAGCAGCCTCGTATTCCCTCATGGAGTGTCTCCTCAGTGCATGGTGGATTGTTTCTGCGGCAGAGTTTGTCATGAGGCTCTCCTGCAGCAGTTTCTGACACTTTACAACAAAGGCGTCTTCAGGGCCTTGCTAGTGAAGAGATGAGGTGGCTCTCTGCGCCCTCAGGAAACAAGGCCCTCCTGGAGTATTACAAACCTGTGGAGAAAACCGCCAACAACGAGAGGCTGTCTTCTGTGCACTTGAATGCAGAAGTCCCTCAACACACAGCACATCACACCGAGAACATAACTGCCCACCATACACATGAACCACGGTTCTCAGAGTGAACACAACACACCCAGTGAGGCACACTGACCAAGCTTGACCACACACAGTACACACATCACAAATTACACTCCTTACTCAAAGAGCCAGCCACACACACAACCTGTCAAACACAACCGCGAACATAGAAACCAACATGCAAAACACACACCGTCGACAACAGAAAGAACACAAAAATTATGCAACACACATTTCACACACTACACACATCACTCCAAACACACATAAAACAGACAGCACACACAGCCTCACAGAATGCACAATGCCAAACACACAACATATACACAAAGATATCAGTCCTAACACACAGTGTCTCACTCAACAAGCAAAACACACAGACCACAGAACACACAGAGTAGAATACACACAACACAAACACAACTCACAGAACCACACATCACACGACACACACAAGCATCCGGCACAGAAAGTATCACAACTCATAACACACACAACACTCCCAAATCCATAGGCAAAACACATATAACCAACAAAGACAAGTAGCACACATTTCACACACTACCCACTGCACACACAATCACGCACAGACACACCACACATACATCCTCACACAGGAGCACAACGCACTACACACACGCAACACAGAAACACGCAACACAACAGACACAATAAACACACCACACCCTTGAAGGCACATAAGTACTGCTCACAATGCACACGAAAACCATTGCACAGACCACATACTGTATGCAAGAGATGTACAAAACAAGCACAGCCACACACAGTCAACACATCTTACATCATGTGCATAACTCAAACAGCCAAACACACACACAGCCTCTCTCACACAACACACAAAACACAACCACACACACAAAACTGACACAACACATACAAATGCACACAAAACTGACGAAACGCGTGCAACACACATAGCACACTGCACACAACACGCACAACCACAATCTAATCATAGAGAACACATGCATCCCCACGCGCACACAGCACGAACGAAAACACACCCACACACAACATACACATGCACACAACACACCCAACACAAGGCGAACCCATCATTACACACAATGCTGAAATGACACAGCCCACGCCACATCTACCCAGTATGTCACACGCAGAAAGCCTAAAGGCAGCACTCACACCACCCAGAACACAGCACATAACAACAAACAAGAGAATTTATAAGACTCGGAAACCACATTGCGAGCTGAATTTGTTGTATGCGGGTATTTTCCTGACAGCCAGGCTTCCTCAGCAAAACCTCACGTTAATGGCCTCACAAATGAGCTCCCGACACTCAGCAAAAGATATCTCTACAGAGCAGACTTCACTCATGCGCTTAGAGTGCAGTCACACAGGACTGACACGGAAAACACATTGCCTGCTGAAATCGTTGTATGCGGGTATTTTCCTGATGGCCAGTCTTCCTCAGCAAAACCTCACGTTAATGGCCACACAAATGAGCACCCAACACCTAGCAAAAGAGAGCTCTACGCAGCAGACCTCTTTCAGGCGCTTAGAGAGCGGGCACACATTCCAGACACGGAAACCACATTGCGAGCTGAATTCGGTGTATGCGGGCATTTTCCTGATGGCCAGGCTTCGTCAACAAAGCCTCACGTTAATGTTCACCTAAATGAGCACACGACACTCAGCAAAAGAGAGCTGTACACAGAAATCCTCTTTCCGGCGCTTAGAGAGCAGGCACACATTACAGACACAGAAACCACAATGCGAGCTGAATTCGTTGTATGCGGGCATTTTCCTGATGGCCAGGCTTCGTCAACAAAGCCTCACGTTAATGTTCACCTAAATGAGCACACGACACTCAGCAAAAGAGAGCTCTACACAGAAATCCTCTTTCAGGTGCTTAGAGTGCAGGCACACAGGACAGACACGGAAACCACATTGCAAGTTCAATTCGTTGTATGCGGGTATTTTCCTGATGGCCAGGCTTCCTCAGCAAAGCCTCACGTTCATGGCCACACAGACATGGTTGAAAGCACATTGAAAGCCCTGTTTCAGCCTCCACTGCCAGGGCTTCAATGATTCCTTGAGTGGGCCATCCTGCAGTGCTTTCTTTCAGTCACATAAGCTGAATCCAAAGCTGACTTGCCTCCACTGCTGTCACTACAATGCATCATCTTCTGCAACTTCCAGTGTCGCTAGAGCAAAGGCCTATTCGCAGCCCACCCACATCTTTGAGATAGAGGGCTTACAGAGAAGACCGCGTTCTACTGCAATGTTTGCTGTTTTCCTTATCACATAGGAGCAAATTGCGTGCAAAATGAAAGCAGCCTCGTATTCCCTCATGGAGTGTCTCCTCAGTGCATGGTGGATTGTTTCTGCGGCAGAGTTTGTCATGAGGCTCTCCTGCAGCAGTTTCTGACACTTTACAACAAAGGCGTCTTCAGGGCCTTGCTAGTGAAGAGATGAGGTGGCTCTCTGCGCCCTCAGGAAACAAGGCCCTCCTGGAGTATTACAAACCTGTGGAGAAAACCGCCAACAACGAGAGGCTGTCTTCTGTGCACTTGAATGCAGAAGTCCCTCAACACACAGCACATCACACCGAGAACATAACTGCCCACCATACACATGAACCACGGTTCTCAGAGTGAACACAACACACCCAGTGAGGCACACTGACCAAGCTTGACCACACACAGTACACACATCACAAATTACACTCCTTACTCAAAGAGCCAGCCACACACACAACCTGTCAAACACAACCGCGAACATAGAAACCAACATGCAAAACACACACCGTCGACAACAGAAAGAACACAAAAATTATGCAACACACATTTCACACACTACACACATCACTCCAAACACACATAAAACAGACAGCACACACAGCCTCACAGAATGCACAATGCCAAACACACAACATATACACAAAGATATCAGTCCTAACACACAGTGTCTCACTCAACAAGCAAAACACACAGACCACAGAACACACAGAGTAGAATACACACAACACAAACACAACTCACAGAACCACACATCACACGACACACACAAGCATCCGGCACAGAAAGTATCACAACTCATAACACACACAACACTCCCAAATCCATAGGCAAAACACATATAACCAACAAAGACAAGTAGCACACATTTCACACACTACCCACTGCACACACAATCACGCACAGACACACCACACATACATCCTCACACAGGAGCACAACGCACTACACACACGCAACACAGAAACACGCAACACAACAGACACAATAAACACACCACACCCTTGAAGGCACATAAGTACTGCTCACAATGCACACGAAAACCATTGCACAGACCACATACTGTATGCAAGAGATGTACAAAACAAGCACAGCCACACACAGTCAACACATCTTACATCATGTGCATAACTCAAACAGCCAAACACACACACAGCCTCTCTCACACAACACACAAAACACAACCACACACACAAAACTGACACAACACATACAAATGCACACAAAACTGACGAAACGCGTGCAACACACATAGCACACTGCACACAACACGCACAACCACAATCTAATCATAGAGAACACATGCATCCCCACGCGCACACAGCACGAACGAAAACACACCCACACACAACATACACATGCACACAACACACCCAACACAAGGCGAACCCATCATTACACACAATGCTGAAATGACACAGCCCACGCCACATCTACCCAGTATGTCACACGCAGAAAGCCTAAAGGCAGCACTCACACCACCCAGAACACAGCACATAACAACAAACAAGAGAATTTATAAGACTCGGAAACCACATTGCGAGCTGAATTTGTTGTATGCGGGTATTTTCCTGACAGCCAGGCTTCCTCAGCAAAACCTCACGTTAATGGCCTCACAAATGAGCTCCCGACACTCAGCAAAAGATATCTCTACAGAGCAGACTTCACTCATGCGCTTAGAGTGCAGTCACACAGGACTGACACGGAAAACACATTGCCTGCTGAAATCGTTGTATGCGGGTATTTTCCTGATGGCCAGTCTTCCTCAGCAAAACCTCACGTTAATGGCCACACAAATGAGCACCCAACACCTAGCAAAAGAGAGCTCTACGCAGCAGACCTCTTTCAGGCGCTTAGAGAGCGGGCACACATTCCAGACACGGAAACCACATTGCGAGCTGAATTCGGTGTATGCGGGCATTTTCCTGATGGCCAGGCTTCGTCAACAAAGCCTCACGTTAATGTTCACCTAAATGAGCACACGACACTCAGCAAAAGAGAGCTGTACACAGAAATCCTCTTTCCGGCGCTTAGAGAGCAGGCACACATTACAGACACAGAAACCACAATGCGAGCTGAATTCGTTGTATGCGGGCATTTTCCTGATGGCCAGGCTTCGTCAACAAAGCCTCACGTTAATGTTCACCTAAATGAGCACACGACACTCAGCAAAAGAGAGCTCTACACAGAAATCCTCTTTCAGGTGCTTAGAGTGCAGGCACACAGGACAGACACGGAAACCACATTGCAAGTTCAATTCGTTGTATGCGGGTATTTTCCTGATGGCCAGGCTTCCTCAGCAAAGCCTCACGTTCATGGCCACACAGACATGGTTGAAAGCACATTGAAAGCCCTGTTTCAGCCTCCACTGCCAGGGCTTCAATGATTCCTTGAGTGGGCCATCCTGCAGTGCTTTCTTTCAGTCACATAAGCTGAATCCAAAGCTGACTTGCCTCCACTGCTGTCACTACAATGCATCATCTTCTGCAACTTCCAGTGTCGCTAGAGCAAAGGCCTATTCGCAGCCCACCCACATCTTTGAGATAGAGGGCTTACAGAGAAGACCGCGTTCTACTGCAATGTTTGCTGTTTTCCTTATCACATAGGAGCAAATTGCGTGCAAAATGAAAGCAGCCTCGTATTCCCTCATGGAGTGTCTCCTCAGTGCATGGTGGATTGTTTCTGCGGCAGAGTTTGTCATGAGGCTCTCCTGCAGCAGTTTCTGACACTTTACAACAAAGGCGTCTTCAGGGCCTTGCTAGTGAAGAGATGAGGTGGCTCTCTGCGCCCTCAGGAAACAAGGCCCTCCTGGAGTATTACAAACCTGTGGAGAAAACCGCCAACAACGAGAGGCTGTCTTCTGTGCACTTGAATGCAGAAGTCCCTCAACACACAGCACATCACACCGAGAACATAACTGCCCACCATACACATGAACCACGGTTCTCAGAGTGAACACAACACACCCAGTGAGGCACACTGACCAAGCTTGACCACACACAGTACACACATCACAAATTACACTCCTTACTCAAAGAGCCAGCCACACACACAACCTGTCAAACACAACCGCGAACATAGAAACCAACATGCAAAACACACACCGTCGACAACAGAAAGAACACAAAAATTATGCAACACACATTTCACACACTACACACATCACTCCAAACACACATAAAACAGACAGCACACACAGCCTCACAGAATGCACAATGCCAAACACACAACATATACACAAAGATATCAGTCCTAACACACAGTGTCTCACTCAACAAGCAAAACACACAGACCACAGAACACACAGAGTAGAATACACACAACACAAACACAACTCACAGAACCACACATCACACGACACACACAAGCATCCGGCACAGAAAGTATCACAACTCATAACACACACAACACTCCCAAATCCATAGGCAAAACACATATAACCAACAAAGACAAGTAGCACACATTTCACACACTACCCACTGCACACACAATCACGCACAGACACACCACACATACATCCTCACACAGGAGCACAACGCACTACACACACGCAACACAGAAACACGCAACACAACAGACACAATAAACACACCACACCCTTGAAGGCACATAAGTACTGCTCACAATGCACACGAAAACCATTGCACAGACCACATACTGTATGCAAGAGATGTACAAAACAAGCACAGCCACACACAGTCAACACATCTTACATCATGTGCATAACTCAAACAGCCAAACACACACACAGCCTCTCTCACACAACACACAAAACACAACCACACACACAAAACTGACACAACACATACAAATGCACACAAAACTGACGAAACGCGTGCAACACACATAGCACACTGCACACAACACGCACAACCACAATCTAATCATAGAGAACACATGCATCCCCACGCGCACACAGCACGAACGAAAACACACCCACACACAACATACACATGCACACAACACACCCAACACAAGGCGAACCCATCATTACACACAATGCTGAAATGACACAGCCCACGCCACATCTACCCAGTATGTCACACGCAGAAAGCCTAAAGGCAGCACTCACACCACCCAGAACACAGCACATAACAACAAACAAGAGAATTTATAAGACTCGGAAACCACATTGCGAGCTGAATTTGTTGTATGCGGGTATTTTCCTGACAGCCAGGCTTCCTCAGCAAAACCTCACGTTAATGGCCTCACAAATGAGCTCCCGACACTCAGCAAAAGATATCTCTACAGAGCAGACTTCACTCATGCGCTTAGAGTGCAGTCACACAGGACTGACACGGAAAACACATTGCCTGCTGAAATCGTTGTATGCGGGTATTTTCCTGATGGCCAGTCTTCCTCAGCAAAACCTCACGTTAATGGCCACACAAATGAGCACCCAACACCTAGCAAAAGAGAGCTCTACGCAGCAGACCTCTTTCAGGCGCTTAGAGAGCGGGCACACATTCCAGACACGGAAACCACATTGCGAGCTGAATTCGGTGTATGCGGGCATTTTCCTGATGGCCAGGCTTCGTCAACAAAGCCTCACGTTAATGTTCACCTAAATGAGCACACGACACTCAGCAAAAGAGAGCTGTACACAGAAATCCTCTTTCCGGCGCTTAGAGAGCAGGCACACATTACAGACACAGAAACCACAATGCGAGCTGAATTCGTTGTATGCGGGCATTTTCCTGATGGCCAGGCTTCGTCAACAAAGCCTCACGTTAATGTTCACCTAAATGAGCACACGACACTCAGCAAAAGAGAGCTCTACACAGAAATCCTCTTTCAGGTGCTTAGAGTGCAGGCACACAGGACAGACACGGAAACCACATTGCAAGTTCAATTCGTTGTATGCGGGTATTTTCCTGATGGCCAGGCTTCCTCAGCAAAGCCTCACGTTCATGGCCACACAGACATGGTTGAAAGCACATTGAAAGCCCTGTTTCAGCCTCCACTGCCAGGGCTTCAATGATTCCTTGAGTGGGCCATCCTGCAGTGCTTTCTTTCAGTCACATAAGCTGAATCCAAAGCTGACTTGCCTCCACTGCTGTCACTACAATGCATCATCTTCTGCAACTTCCAGTGTCGCTAGAGCAAAGGCCTATTCGCAGCCCACCCACATCTTTGAGATAGAGGGCTTACAGAGAAGACCGCGTTCTACTGCAATGTTTGCTGTTTTCCTTATCACATAGGAGCAAATTGCGTGCAAAATGAAAGCAGCCTCGTATTCCCTCATGGAGTGTCTCCTCAGTGCATGGTGGATTGTTTCTGCGGCAGAGTTTGTCATGAGGCTCTCCTGCAGCAGTTTCTGACACTTTACAACAAAGGCGTCTTCAGGGCCTTGCTAGTGAAGAGATGAGGTGGCTCTCTGCGCCCTCAGGAAACAAGGCCCTCCTGGAGTATTACAAACCTGTGGAGAAAACCGCCAACAACGAGAGGCTGTCTTCTGTGCACTTGAATGCAGAAGTCCCTCAACACACAGCACATCACACCGAGAACATAACTGCCCACCATACACATGAACCACGGTTCTCAGAGTGAACACAACACACCCAGTGAGGCACACTGACCAAGCTTGACCACACACAGTACACACATCACAAATTACACTCCTTACTCAAAGAGCCAGCCACACACACAACCTGTCAAACACAACCGCGAACATAGAAACCAACATGCAAAACACACACCGTCGACAACAGAAAGAACACAAAAATTATGCAACACACATTTCACACACTACACACATCACTCCAAACACACATAAAACAGACAGCACACACAGCCTCACAGAATGCACAATGCCAAACACACAACATATACACAAAGATATCAGTCCTAACACACAGTGTCTCACTCAACAAGCAAAACACACAGACCACAGAACACACAGAGTAGAATACACACAACACAAACACAACTCACAGAACCACACATCACACGACACACACAAGCATCCGGCACAGAAAGTATCACAACTCATAACACACACAACACTCCCAAATCCATAGGCAAAACACATATAACCAACAAAGACAAGTAGCACACATTTCACACACTACCCACTGCACACACAATTGCGCACAGACACACCACACATAAATCCTCACACAGGAGCACAACGCACTACACACACGCAACACAGAAACACGCAACACAACAGACACAATAAACACACCACACCCTTGAAGGCACATAAGTACTGCTCACAATGCACACGAAAACCATTGCACAGACCACATACTGTATGCAAGAGATGTACAAAACAAGCACAGCCACACACAGTCAACACATCTTACATCATGTGCATAACTCAAACAGCCAAACACACACACAGCCTCTCTCACACAACACACAAAACACAACCACACACACAAAACTGACACAACACATACAAATGCACACAAAACTGACGAAACGCGTGCAACACACATAGCACACTGCACACAACACGCACAACCACAATCTAATCATAGAGAACACATGCATCCCCACGCGCACACAGCACGAACGAAAACACACCCACACACAACATACACATGCACACAACACACCCAACACAAGGCGAACCCATCATTACACACAATGCTGAAATGACACAGCCCACGCCACATCTACCCAGTATGTCACACGCAGAAAGCCTAAAGGCAGCACTCACACCACCCAGAACACAGCACATAACAACAAACAAGAGAATTTATAAGACTCGGAAACCACATTGCGAGCTGAATTTGTTGTATGCGGGTATTTTCCTGACAGCCAGGCTTCCTCAGCAAAACCTCACGTTAATGGCCTCACAAATGAGCTCCCGACACTCAGCAAAAGATATCTCTACAGAGCAGACTTCACTCATGCGCTTAGAGTGCAGTCACACAGGACTGACACGGAAAACACATTGCCTGCTGAAATCGTTGTATGCGGGTATTTTCCTGATGGCCAGTCTTCCTCAGCAAAACCTCACGTTAATGGCCACACAAATGAGCACCCAACACCTAGCAAAAGAGAGCTCTACGCAGCAGACCTCTTTCAGGCGCTTAGAGAGCGGGCACACATTCCAGACACGGAAACCACATTGCGAGCTGAATTCGGTGTATGCGGGCATTTTCCTGATGGCCAGGCTTCGTCAACAAAGCCTCACGTTAATGTTCACCTAAATGAGCACACGACACTCAGCAAAAGAGAGCTGTACACAGAAATCCTCTTTCCGGCGCTTAGAGAGCAGGCACACATTACAGACACAGAAACCACAATGCGAGCTGAATTCGTTGTATGCGGGCATTTTCCTGATGGCCAGGCTTCGTCAACAAAGCCTCACGTTAATGTTCACCTAAATGAGCACACGACACTCAGCAAAAGAGAGCTCTACACAGAAATCCTCTTTCAGGTGCTTAGAGTGCAGGCACACAGGACAGACACGGAAACCACATTGCAAGTTCAATTCGTTGTATGCGGGTATTTTCCTGATGGCCAGGCTTCCTCAGCAAAGCCTCACGTTCATGGCCACACAGACATGGTTGAAAGCACATTGAAAGCCCTGTTTCAGCCTCCACTGCCAGGGCTTCAATGATTCCTTGAGTGGGCCATCCTGCAGTGCTTTCTTTCAGTCACATAAGCTGAATCCAAAGCTGACTTGCCTCCACTGCTGTCACTACAATGCATCATCTTCTGCAACTTCCAGTGTCGCTAGAGCAAAGGCCTATTCGCAGCCCACCCACATCTTTGAGATAGAGGGCTTACAGAGAAGACCGCGTTCTACTGCAATGTTTGCTGTTTTCCTTATCACATAGGAGCAAATTGCGTGCAAAATGAAAGCAGCCTCGTATTCCCTCATGGAGTGTCTCCTCAGTGCATGGTGGATTGTTTCTGCGGCAGAGTTTGTCATGAGGCTCTCCTGCAGCAGTTTCTGACACTTTACAACAAAGGCGTCTTCAGGGCCTTGCTAGTGAAGAGATGAGGTGGCTCTCTGCGCCCTCAGGAAACAAGGCCCTCCTGGAGTATTACAAACCTGTGGAGAAAACCGCCAACAACGAGAGGCTGTCTTCTGTGCACTTGAATGCAGAAGTCCCTCAACACACAGCACATCACACCGAGAACATAACTGCCCACCATACACATGAACCACGGTTCTCAGAGTGAACACAACACACCCAGTGAGGCACACTGACCAAGCTTGACCACACACAGTACACACATCACAAATTACACTCCTTACTCAAAGAGCCAGCCACACACACAACCTGTCAAACACAACCGCGAACATAGAAACCAACATGCAAAACACACACCGTCGACAACAGAAAGAACACAAAAATTATGCAACACACATTTCACACACTACACACATCACTCCAAACACACATAAAACAGACAGCACACACAGCCTCACAGAATGCACAATGCCAAACACACAACATATACACAAAGATATCAGTCCTAACACACAGTGTCTCACTCAACAAGCAAAACACACAGACCACAGAACACACAGAGTAGAATACACACAACACAAACACAACTCACAGAACCACACATCACACGACACACACAAGCATCCGGCACAGAAAGTATCACAACTCATAACACACACAACACTCCCAAATCCATAGGCAAAACACATATAACCAACAAAGACAAGTAGCACACATTTCACACACTACCCACTGCACACACAATCACGCACAGACACACCACACATACATCCTCACACAGGAGCACAACGCACTACACACACGCAACACAGAAACACGCAACACAACAGACACAATAAACACACCACACCCTTGAAGGCACATAAGTACTGCTCACAATGCACACGAAAACCATTGCACAGACCACATACTGTATGCAAGAGATGTACAAAACAAGCACAGCCACACACAGTCAACACATCTTACATCATGTGCATAACTCAAACAGCCAAACACACACACAGCCTCTCTCACACAACACACAAAACACAACCACACACACAAAACTGACACAACACATACAAATGCACACAAAACTGACGAAACGCGTGCAACACACATAGCACACTGCACACAACACGCACAACCACAATCTAATCATAGAGAACACATGCATCCCCACGCGCACACAGCACGAACGAAAACACACCCACACACAACATACACATGCACACAACACACCCAACACAAGGCGAACCCATCATTACACACAATGCTGAAATGACACAGCCCACGCCACATCTACCCAGTATGTCACACGCAGAAAGCCTAAAGGCAGCACTCACACCACCCAGAACACAGCACATAACAACAAACAAGAGAATTTATAAGACTCGGAAACCACATTGCGAGCTGAATTTGTTGTATGCGGGTATTTTCCTGACAGCCAGGCTTCCTCAGCAAAACCTCACGTTAATGGCCTCACAAATGAGCTCCCGACACTCAGCAAAAGATATCTCTACAGAGCAGACTTCACTCATGCGCTTAGAGTGCAGTCACACAGGACTGACACGGAAAACACATTGCCTGCTGAAATCGTTGTATGCGGGTATTTTCCTGATGGCCAGTCTTCCTCAGCAAAACCTCACGTTAATGGCCACACAAATGAGCACCCAACACCTAGCAAAAGAGAGCTCTACGCAGCAGACCTCTTTCAGGCGCTTAGAGAGCGGGCACACATTCCAGACACGGAAACCACATTGCGAGCTGAATTCGGTGTATGCGGGCATTTTCCTGATGGCCAGGCTTCGTCAACAAAGCCTCACGTTAATGTTCACCTAAATGAGCACACGACACTCAGCAAAAGAGAGCTGTACACAGAAATCCTCTTTCCGGCGCTTAGAGAGCAGGCACACATTACAGACACAGAAACCACAATGCGAGCTGAATTCGTTGTATGCGGGCATTTTCCTGATGGCCAGGCTTCGTCAACAAAGCCTCACGTTAATGTTCACCTAAATGAGCACACGACACTCAGCAAAAGAGAGCTCTACACAGAAATCCTCTTTCAGGTGCTTAGAGTGCAGGCACACAGGACAGACACGGAAACCACATTGCAAGTTCAATTCGTTGTATGCGGGTATTTTCCTGATGGCCAGGCTTCCTCAGCAAAGCCTCACGTTCATGGCCACACAGACATGGTTGAAAGCACATTGAAAGCCCTGTTTCAGCCTCCACTGCCAGGGCTTCAATGATTCCTTGAGTGGGCCATCCTGCAGTGCTTTCTTTCAGTCACATAAGCTGAATCCAAAGCTGACTTGCCTCCACTGCTGTCACTACAATGCATCATCTTCTGCAACTTCCAGTGTCGCTAGAGCAAAGGCCTATTCGCAGCCCACCCACATCTTTGAGATAGAGGGCTTACAGAGAAGACCGCGTTCTACTGCAATGTTTGCTGTTTTCCTTATCACATAGGAGCAAATTGCGTGCAAAATGAAAGCAGCCTCGTATTCCCTCATGGAGTGTCTCCTCAGTGCATGGTGGATTGTTTCTGCGGCAGAGTTTGTCATGAGGCTCTCCTGCAGCAGTTTCTGACACTTTACAACAAAGGCGTCTTCAGGGCCTTGCTAGTGAAGAGATGAGGTGGCTCTCTGCGCCCTCAGGAAACAAGGCCCTCCTGGAGTATTACAAACCTGTGGAGAAAACCGCCAACAACGAGAGGCTGTCTTCTGTGCACTTGAATGCAGAAGTCCCTCAACACACAGCACATCACACCGAGAACATAACTGCCCACCATACACATGAACCACGGTTCTCAGAGTGAACACAACACACCCAGTGAGGCACACTGACCAAGCTTGACCACACACAGTACACACATCACAAATTACACTCCTTACTCAAAGAGCCAGCCACACACACAACCTGTCAAACACAACCGCGAACATAGAAACCAACATGCAAAACACACACCGTCGACAACAGAAAGAACACAAAAATTATGCAACACACATTTCACACACTACACACATCACTCCAAACACACATAAAACAGACAGCACACACAGCCTCACAGAATGCACAATGCCAAACACACAACATATACACAAAGATATCAGTCCTAACACACAGTGTCTCACTCAACAAGCAAAACACACAGACCACAGAACACACAGAGTAGAATACACACAACACAAACACAACTCACAGAACCACACATCACACGACACACACAAGCATCCGGCACAGAAAGTATCACAACTCATAACACACACAACACTCCCAAATCCATAGGCAAAACACATATAACCAACAAAGACAAGTAGCACACATTTCACACACTACCCACTGCACACACAATCACGCACAGACACACCACACATACATCCTCACACAGGAGCACAACGCACTACACACACGCAACACAGAAACACGCAACACAACAGACACAATAAACACACCACACCCTTGAAGGCACATAAGTACTGCTCACAATGCACACGAAAACCATTGCACAGACCACATACTGTATGCAAGAGATGTACAAAACAAGCACAGCCACACACAGTCAACACATCTTACATCATGTGCATAACTCAAACAGCCAAACACACACACAGCCTCTCTCACACAACACACAAAACACAACCACACACACAAAACTGACACAACACATACAAATGCACACAAAACTGACGAAACGCGTGCAACACACATAGCACACTGCACACAACACGCACAACCACAATCTAATCATAGAGAACACATGCATCCCCACGCGCACACAGCACGAACGAAAACACACCCACACACAACATACACATGCACACAACACACCCAACACAAGGCGAACCCATCATTACACACAATGCTGAAATGACACAGCCCACGCCACATCTACCCAGTATGTCACACGCAGAAAGCCTAAAGGCAGCACTCACACCACCCAGAACACAGCACATAACAACAAACAAGAGAATTTATAAGACTCGGAAACCACATTGCGAGCTGAATTTGTTGTATGCGGGTATTTTCCTGACAGCCAGGCTTCCTCAGCAAAACCTCACGTTAATGGCCTCACAAATGAGCTCCCGACACTCAGCAAAAGATATCTCTACAGAGCAGACTTCACTCATGCGCTTAGAGTGCAGTCACACAGGACTGACACGGAAAACACATTGCCTGCTGAAATCGTTGTATGCGGGTATTTTCCTGATGGCCAGTCTTCCTCAGCAAAACCTCACGTTAATGGCCACACAAATGAGCACCCAACACCTAGCAAAAGAGAGCTCTACGCAGCAGACCTCTTTCAGGCGCTTAGAGAGCGGGCACACATTCCAGACACGGAAACCACATTGCGAGCTGAATTCGGTGTATGCGGGCATTTTCCTGATGGCCAGGCTTCGTCAACAAAGCCTCACGTTAATGTTCACCTAAATGAGCACACGACACTCAGCAAAAGAGAGCTGTACACAGAAATCCTCTTTCCGGCGCTTAGAGAGCAGGCACACATTACAGACACAGAAACCACAATGCGAGCTGAATTCGTTGTATGCGGGCATTTTCCTGATGGCCAGGCTTCGTCAACAAAGCCTCACGTTAATGTTCACCTAAATGAGCACACGACACTCAGCAAAAGAGAGCTCTACACAGAAATCCTCTTTCAGGTGCTTAGAGTGCAGGCACACAGGACAGACACGGAAACCACATTGCAAGTTCAATTCGTTGTATGCGGGTATTTTCCTGATGGCCAGGCTTCCTCAGCAAAGCCTCACGTTCATGGCCACACAGACATGGTTGAAAGCACATTGAAAGCCCTGTTTCAGCCTCCACTGCCAGGGCTTCAATGATTCCTTGAGTGGGCCATCCTGCAGTGCTTTCTTTCAGTCACATAAGCTGAATCCAAAGCTGACTTGCCTCCACTGCTGTCACTACAATGCATCATCTTCTGCAACTTCCAGTGTCGCTAGAGCAAAGGCCTATTCGCAGCCCACCCACATCTTTGAGATAGAGGGCTTACAGAGAAGACCGCGTTCTACTGCAATGTTTGCTGTTTTCCTTATCACATAGGAGCAAATTGCGTGCAAAATGAAAGCAGCCTCGTATTCCCTCATGGAGTGTCTCCTCAGTGCATGGTGGATTGTTTCTGCGGCA
Source organism: Manis javanica (assembly GCF_040802235.1). Lineage (NCBI taxonomy): Eukaryota > Metazoa > Chordata > Mammalia > Pholidota > Manidae > Manis > Manis javanica. The sequence continues at coordinate 22,167 of NW_027332180.1, read as the reverse complement.
GAGTTTGTCATGAGGCTCTCCTGCAGCAGTTTCTGACACTTTACAACAAAGGCGTCTTCAGGGCCTTGCTAGTGAAGAGATGAGGTGGCTCTCTGCGCCCTCAGGAAACAAGGCCCTCCTGGAGTATTACAAACCTGTGGAGAAAACCGCCAACAACGAGAGGCTGTCTTCTGTGCACTTGAATGCAGAAGTCCCTCAACACACAGCACATCACACCGAGAACATAACTGCCCACCATACACATGAACCACGGTTCTCAGAGTGAACACAACACACCCAGTGAGGCACACTGACCAAGCTTGACCACACACAGTACACACATCACAAATTACACTCCTTACTCAAAGAGCCAGCCACACACACAACCTGTCAAACACAACCGCGAACATAGAAACCAACATGCAAAACACACACCGTCGACAACAGAAAGAACACAAAAATTATGCAACACACATTTCACACACTACACACATCACTCCAAACACACATAAAACAGACAGCACACACAGCCTCACAGAATGCACAATGCCAAACACACAACATATACACAAAGATATCAGTCCTAACACACAGTGTCTCACTCAACAAGCAAAACACACAGACCACAGAACACACAGAGTAGAATACACACAACACAAACACAACTCACAGAACCACACATCACACGACACACACAAGCATCCGGCACAGAAAGTATCACAACTCATAACACACACAACACTCCCAAATCCATAGGCAAAACACATATAACCAACAAAGACAAGTAGCACACATTTCACACACTACCCACTGCACACACAATCACGCACAGACACACCACACATACATCCTCACACAGGAGCACAACGCACTACACACACGCAACACAGAAACACGCAACACAACAGACACAATAAACACACCACACCCTTGAAGGCACATAAGTACTGCTCACAATGCACACGAAAACCATTGCACAGACCACATACTGTATGCAAGAGATGTACAAAACAAGCACAGCCACACACAGTCAACACATCTTACATCATGTGCATAACTCAAACAGCCAAACACACACACAGCCTCTCTCACACAACACACAAAACACAACCACACACACAAAACTGACACAACACATACAAATGCACACAAAACTGACGAAACGCGTGCAACACACATAGCACACTGCACACAACACGCACAACCACAATCTAATCATAGAGAACACATGCATCCCCACGCGCACACAGCACGAACGAAAACACACCCACACACAACATACACATGCACACAACACACCCAACACAAGGCGAACCCATCATTACACACAATGCTGAAATGACACAGCCCACGCCACATCTACCCAGTATGTCACACGCAGAAAGCCTAAAGGCAGCACTCACACCACCCAGAACACAGCACATAACAACAAACAAGAGAATTTATAAGACTCGGAAACCACATTGCGAGCTGAATTTGTTGTATGCGGGTATTTTCCTGACAGCCAGGCTTCCTCAGCAAAACCTCACGTTAATGGCCTCACAAATGAGCTCCCGACACTCAGCAAAAGATATCTCTACAGAGCAGACTTCACTCATGCGCTTAGAGTGCAGTCACACAGGACTGACACGGAAAACACATTGCCTGCTGAAATCGTTGTATGCGGGTATTTTCCTGATGGCCAGTCTTCCTCAGCAAAACCTCACGTTAATGGCCACACAAATGAGCACCCAACACCTAGCAAAAGAGAGCTCTACGCAGCAGACCTCTTTCAGGCGCTTAGAGAGCGGGCACACATTCCAGACACGGAAACCACATTGCGAGCTGAATTCGGTGTATGCGGGCATTTTCCTGATGGCCAGGCTTCGTCAACAAAGCCTCACGTTAATGTTCACCTAAATGAGCACACGACACTCAGCAAAAGAGAGCTGTACACAGAAATCCTCTTTCCGGCGCTTAGAGAGCAGGCACACATTACAGACACAGAAACCACAATGCGAGCTGAATTCGTTGTATGCGGGCATTTTCCTGATGGCCAGGCTTCGTCAACAAAGCCTCACGTTAATGTTCACCTAAATGAGCACACGACACTCAGCAAAAGAGAGCTCTACACAGAAATCCTCTTTCAGGTGCTTAGAGTGCAGGCACACAGGACAGACACGGAAACCACATTGCAAGTTCAATTCGTTGTATGCGGGTATTTTCCTGATGGCCAGGCTTCCTCAGCAAAGCCTCACGTTCATGGCCACACAGACATGGTTGAAAGCACATTGAAAGCCCTGTTTCAGCCTCCACTGCCAGGGCTTCAATGATTCCTTGAGTGGGCCATCCTGCAGTGCTTTCTTTCAGTCACATAAGCTGAATCCAAAGCTGACTTGCCTCCACTGCTGTCACTACAATGCATCATCTTCTGCAACTTCCAGTGTCGCTAGAGCAAAGGCCTATTCGCAGCCCACCCACATCTTTGAGATAGAGGGCTTACAGAGAAGACCGCGTTCTACTGCAATGTTTGCTGTTTTCCTTATCACATAGGAGCAAATTGCGTGCAAAATGAAAGCAGCCTCGTATTCCCTCATGGAGTGTCTCCTCAGTGCATGGTGGATTGTTTCTGCGGCAGAGTTTGTCATGAGGCTCTCCTGCAGCAGTTTCTGACACTTTACAACAAAGGCGTCTTCAGGGCCTTGCTAGTGAAGAGATGAGGTGGCTCTCTGCGCCCTCAGGAAACAAGGCCCTCCTGGAGTATTACAAACCTGTGGAGAAAACCGCCAACAACGAGAGGCTGTCTTCTGTGCACTTGAATGCAGAAGTCCCTCAACACACAGCACATCACACCGAGAACATAACTGCCCACCATACACATGAACCACGGTTCTCAGAGTGAACACAACACACCCAGTGAGGCACACTGACCAAGCTTGACCACACACAGTACACACACCAGAAATTTCCCTCCTTACTCAAAGAGCCAGCCACCCACACACCCTCTCAAACTCAACCGCGAACATAGAATCCACCATGCAAAACACACACCGTCGACAACAGAAAGAACACAAAAATTATGCAACACACATTTCACACACTACACACATCACTCCAAACACACATAAAACAGACAGCACACACAGCCTCACAGAATGCACAATGCCAAACACACAACATATACACAAAGATATCAGTCCTAACACACAGTGTCTCACTCAACAAGCAAAACACACAGACCACAGAACACACAGAGTAGAATACACACAACACAAACACAACTCACAGAACCACACATCACACGACACACACAAGCATCCGGCACAGAAAGTATCACAACTCATAACACACACAACACTCCCAAATCCATAGGCAAAACACATATAACCAACAAAGACAAGTAGCACACATTTCACACACTACCCACTGCACACACAATCACGCACAGACACACCACACATACATCCTCACACAGGAGCACAACGCACTACACACACGCAACACAGAAACACGCAACACAACAGACACAATAAACACACCACACCCTTGAAGGCACATAAGTACTGCTCACAATGCACACGAAAACCATTGCACAGACCACATACTGTATGCAAGAGATGTACAAAACAAGCACAGCCACACACAGTCAACACATCTTACATCATGTGCATAACTCAAACAGCCAAACACACACACAGCCTCTCTCACACAACACACAAAACACAACCACACACACAAAACTGACACAACACATACAAATGCACACAAAACTGACGAAACGCGTGCAACACACATAGCACACTGCACACAACACGCACAACCACAATCTAATCATAGAGAACACATGCATCCCCACGCGCACACAGCACGAACGAAAACACACCCACACACAACATACACATGCACACAACACACCCAACACAAGGCGAACCCATCATTACACACAATGCTGAAATGACACAGCCCACGCCACATCTACCCAGTATGTCACACGCAGAAAGCCTAAAGGCAGCACTCACACCACCCAGAACACAGCACATAACAACAAACAAGAGAATTTATAAGACTCGGAAACCACATTGCGAGCTGAATTTGTTGTATGCGGGTATTTTCCTGACAGCCAGGCTTCCTCAGCAAAACCTCACGTTAATGGCCTCACAAATGAGCTCCCGACACTCAGCAAAAGATATCTCTACAGAGCAGACTTCACTCATGCGCTTAGAGTGCAGTCACACAGGACTGACACGGAAAACACATTGCCTGCTGAAATCGTTGTATGCGGGTATTTTCCTGATGGCCAGTCTTCCTCAGCAAAACCTCACGTTAATGGCCACACAAATGAGCACCCAACACCTAGCAAAAGAGAGCTCTACGCAGCAGACCTCTTTCAGGCGCTTAGAGAGCGGGCACACATTCCAGACACGGAAACCACATTGCGAGCTGAATTCGGTGTATGCGGGCATTTTCCTGATGGCCAGGCTTCGTCAACAAAGCCTCACGTTAATGTTCACCTAAATGAGCACACGACACTCAGCAAAAGAGAGCTGTACACAGAAATCCTCTTTCCGGCGCTTAGAGAGCAGGCACACATTACAGACACAGAAACCACAATGCGAGCTGAATTCGTTGTATGCGGGCATTTTCCTGATGGCCAGGCTTCGTCAACAAAGCCTCACGTTAATGTTCACCTAAATGAGCACACGACACTCAGCAAAAGAGAGCTCTACACAGAAATCCTCTTTCAGGTGCTTAGAGTGCAGGCACACAGGACAGACACGGAAACCACATTGCAAGTTCAATTCGTTGTATGCGGGTATTTTCCTGATGGCCAGGCTTCCTCAGCAAAGCCTCACGTTCATGGCCACACAGACATGGTTGAAAGCACATTGAAAGCCCTGTTTCAGCCTCCACTGCCAGGGCTTCAATGATTCCTTGAGTGGGCCATCCTGCAGTGCTTTCTTTCAGTCACATAAGCTGAATCCAAAGCTGACTTGCCTCCACTGCTGTCACTACAATGCATCATCTTCTGCAACTTCCAGTGTCGCTAGAGCAAAGGCCTATTCGCAGCCCACCCACATCTTTGAGATAGAGGGCTTACAGAGAAGACCGCGTTCTACTGCAATGTTTGCTGTTTTCCTTATCACATAGGAGCAAATTGCGTGCAAAATGAAAGCAGCCTCGTATTCCCTCATGGAGTGTCTCCTCAGTGCATGGTGGATTGTTTCTGCGGCAGAGTTTGTCATGAGGCTCTCCTGCAGCAGTTTCTGACACTTTACAACAAAGGCGTCTTCAGGGCCTTGCTAGTGAAGAGATGAGGTGGCTCTCTGCGCCCTCAGGAAACAAGGCCCTCCTGGAGTATTACAAACCTGTGGAGAAAACCGCCAACAACGAGAGGCTGTCTTCTGTGCACTTGAATGCAGAAGTCCCTCAACACACAGCACATCACACCGAGAACATAACTGCCCACCATACACATGAACCACGGTTCTCAGAGTGAACACAACACACCCAGTGAGGCACACTGACCAAGCTTGACCACACACAGTACACACATCACAAATTACACTCCTTACTCAAAGAGCCAGCCACACACACAACCTGTCAAACACAACCGCGAACATAGAAACCAACATGCAAAACACACACCGTCGACAACAGAAAGAACACAAAAATTATGCAACACACATTTCACACACTACACACATCACTCCAAACACACATAAAACAGACAGCACACACAGCCTCACAGAATGCACAATGCCAAACACACAACATATACACAAAGATATCAGTCCTAACACACAGTGTCTCACTCAACAAGCAAAACACACAGACCACAGAACACACAGAGTAGAATACACACAACACAAACACAACTCACAGAACCACACATCACACGACACACACAAGCATCCGGCACAGAAAGTATCACAACTCATAACACACACAACACTCCCAAATCCATAGGCAAAACACATATAACCAACAAAGACAAGTAGCACACATTTCACACACTACCCACTGCACACACAATCACGCACAGACACACCACACATACATCCTCACACAGGAGCACAACGCACTACACACACGCAACACAGAAACACGCAACACAACAGACACAATAAACACACCACACCCTTGAAGGCACATAAGTACTGCTCACAATGCACACGAAAACCATTGCACAGACCACATACTGTATGCAAGAGATGTACAAAACAAGCACAGCCACACACAGTCAACACATCTTACATCATGTGCATAACTCAAACAGCCAAACACACACACAGCCTCTCTCACACAACACACAAAACACAACCACACACACAAAACTGACACAACACATACAAATGCACACAAAACTGACGAAACGCGTGCAACACACATAGCACACTGCACACAACACGCACAACCACAATCTAATCATAGAGAACACATGCATCCCCACGCGCACACAGCACGAACGAAAACACACCCACACACAACATACACATGCACACAACACACCCAACACAAGGCGAACCCATCATTACACACAATGCTGAAATGACACAGCCCACGCCACATCTACCCAGTATGTCACACGCAGAAAGCCTAAAGGCAGCACTCACACCACCCAGAACACAGCACATAACAACAAACAAGAGAATTTATAAGACTCGGAAACCACATTGCGAGCTGAATTTGTTGTATGCGGGTATTTTCCTGACAGCCAGGCTTCCTCAGCAAAACCTCACGTTAATGGCCTCACAAATGAGCTCCCGACACTCAGCAAAAGATATCTCTACAGAGCAGACTTCACTCATGCGCTTAGAGTGCAGTCACACAGGACTGACACGGAAAACACATTGCCTGCTGAAATCGTTGTATGCGGGTATTTTCCTGATGGCCAGTCTTCCTCAGCAAAACCTCACGTTAATGGCCACACAAATGAGCACCCAACACCTAGCAAAAGAGAGCTCTACGCAGCAGACCTCTTTCAGGCGCTTAGAGAGCGGGCACACATTCCAGACACGGAAACCACATTGCGAGCTGAATTCGGTGTATGCGGGCATTTTCCTGATGGCCAGGCTTCGTCAACAAAGCCTCACGTTAATGTTCACCTAAATGAGCACACGACACTCAGCAAAAGAGAGCTGTACACAGAAATCCTCTTTCCGGCGCTTAGAGAGCAGGCACACATTACAGACACAGAAACCACAATGCGAGCTGAATTCGTTGTATGCGGGCATTTTCCTGATGGCCAGGCTTCGTCAACAAAGCCTCACGTTAATGTTCACCTAAATGAGCACACGACACTCAGCAAAAGAGAGCTCTACACAGAAATCCTCTTTCAGGTGCTTAGAGTGCAGGCACACAGGACAGACACGGAAACCACATTGCAAGTTCAATTCGTTGTATGCGGGTATTTTCCTGATGGCCAGGCTTCCTCAGCAAAGCCTCACGTTCATGGCCACACAGACATGGTTGAAAGCACATTGAAAGCCCTGTTTCAGCCTCCACTGCCAGGGCTTCAATGATTCCTTGAGTGGGCCATCCTGCAGTGCTTTCTTTCAGTCACATAAGCTGAATCCAAAGCTGACTTGCCTCCACTGCTGTCACTACAATGCATCATCTTCTGCAACTTCCAGTGTCGCTAGAGCAAAGGCCTATTCGCAGCCCACCCACATCTTTGAGATAGAGGGCTTACAGAGAAGACCGCGTTCTACTGCAATGTTTGCTGTTTTCCTTATCACATAGGAGCAAATTGCGTGCAAAATGAAAGCAGCCTCGTATTCCCTCATGGAGTGTCTCCTCAGTGCATGGTGGATTGTTTCTGCGGCAGAGTTTGTCATGAGGCTCTCCTGCAGCAGTTTCTGACACTTTACAACAAAGGCGTCTTCAGGGCCTTGCTAGTGAAGAGATGAGGTGGCTCTCTGCGCCCTCAGGAAACAAGGCCCTCCTGGAGTATTACAAACCTGTGGAGAAAACCGCCAACAACGAGAGGCTGTCTTCTGTGCACTTGAATGCAGAAGTCCCTCAACACACAGCACATCACACCGAGAACATAACTGCCCACCATACACATGAACCACGGTTCTCAGAGTGAACACAACACACCCAGTGAGGCACACTGACCAAGCTTGACCACACACAGTACACACATCACAAATTACACTCCTTACTCAAAGACCCAGGCACACACACAACCTGTCAAACACAACCGCGAACATAGAAACCAACATGCAAAACACACACCGTCGACAACAGAAAGAACACAAAAATTATGCAACACACATTTCACACACTACACACATCACTCCAAACACACATAAAACAGACAGCACACACAGCCTCACAGAATGCACAATGCCAAACACACAACATATACACAAAGATATCAGTCCTAACACACAGTGTCTCACTCAACAAGCAAAACACACAGACCACAGAACACACAGAGTAGAATACACACAACACAAACACAACTCACAGAACCACACATCACACGACACACACAAGCATCCGGCACAGAAAGTATCACAACTCATAACACACACAACACTCCCAAATCCATAGGCAAAACACATATAACCAACAAAGACAAGTAGCACACATTTCACACACTACCCACTGCACACACAATCACGCACAGACACACCACACATACATCCTCACACAGGAGCACAACGCACTACACACACGCAACACAGAAACACGCAACACAACAGACACAATAAACACACCACACCCTTGAAGGCACATAAGTACTGCTCACAATGCACACGAAAACCATTGCACAGACCACATACTGTATGCAAGAGATGTACAAAACAAGCACAGCCACACACAGTCAACACATCTTACATCATGTGCATAACTCAAACAGCCAAACACACACACAGCCTCTCTCACACAACACACAAAACACAACCACACACACAAAACTGACACAACACATACAAATGCACACAAAACTGACGAAACGCGTGCAACACACATAGCACACTGCACACAACACGCACAACCACAATCTAATCATAGAGAACACATGCATCCCCACGCGCACACAGCACGAACGAAAACACACCCACACACAACATACACATGCACACAACACACCCAACACAAGGCGAACCCATCATTACACACAATGCTGAAATGACACAGCCCACGCCACATCTACCCAGTATGTCACACGCAGAAAGCCTAAAGGCAGCACTCACACCACCCAGAACACAGCACATAACAACAAACAAGAGAATTTATAAGACTCGGAAACCACATTGCGAGCTGAATTTGTTGTATGCGGGTATTTTCCTGACAGCCAGGCTTCCTCAGCAAAACCTCACGTTAATGGCCTCACAAATGAGCTCCCGACACTCAGCAAAAGATATCTCTACAGAGCAGACTTCACTCATGCGCTTAGAGTGCAGTCACACAGGACTGACACGGAAAACACATTGCCTGCTGAAATCGTTGTATGCGGGTATTTTCCTGATGGCCAGTCTTCCTCAGCAAAACCTCACGTTAATGGCCACACAAATGAGCACCCAACACCTAGCAAAAGAGAGCTCTACGCAGCAGACCTCTTTCAGGCGCTTAGAGAGCGGGCACACATTCCAGACACGGAAACCACATTGCGAGCTGAATTCGGTGTATGCGGGCATTTTCCTGATGGCCAGGCTTCGTCAACAAAGCCTCACGTTAATGTTCACCTAAATGAGCACACGACACTCAGCAAAAGAGAGCTGTACACAGAAATCCTCTTTCCGGCGCTTAGAGAGCAGGCACACATTACAGACACAGAAACCACAATGCGAGCTGAATTCGTTGTATGCGGGCATTTTCCTGATGGCCAGGCTTCGTCAACAAAGCCTCACGTTAATGTTCACCTAAATGAGCACACGACACTCAGCAAAAGAGAGCTCTACACAGAAATCCTCTTTCAGGTGCTTAGAGTGCAGGCACACAGGACAGACACGGAAACCACATTGCAAGTTCAATTCGTTGTATGCGGGTATTTTCCTGATGGCCAGGCTTCCTCAGCAAAGCCTCACGTTCATGGCCACACAGACATGGTTGAAAGCACATTGAAAGCCCTGTTTCAGCCTCCACTGCCAGGGCTTCAATGATTCCTTGAGTGGGCCATCCTGCAGTGCTTTCTTTCAGTCACATAAGCTGAATCCAAAGCTGACTTGCCTCCACTGCTGTCACTACAATGCATCATCTTCTGCAACTTCCAGTGTCGCTAGAGCAAAGGCCTATTCGCAGCCCACCCACATCTTTGAGATAGAGGGCTTACAGAGAAGACCGCGTTCTACTGCAATGTTTGCTGTTTTCCTTATCACATAGGAGCAAATTGCGTGCAAAATGAAAGCAGCCTCGTATTCCCTCATGGAGTGTCTCCTCAGTGCATGGTGGATTGTTTCTGCGGCAGAGTTTGTCATGAGGCTCTCCTGCAGCAGTTTCTGACACTTTACAACAAAGGCGTCTTCAGGGCCTTGCTAGTGAAGAGATGAGGTGGCTCTCTGCGCCCTCAGGAAACAAGGCCCTCCTGGAGTATTACAAACCTGTGGAGAAAACCGCCAACAACGAGAGGCTGTCTTCTGTGCACTTGAATGCAGAAGTCCCTCAACACACAGCACATCACACCGAGAACATAACTGCCCACCATACACATGAACCACGGTTCTCAGAGTGAACACAACACACCCAGTGAGGCACACTGACCAAGCTTGACCACACACAGTACACACATCACAAATTACACTCCTTACTCAAAGAGCCAGCCACACACACAACCTGTCAAACACAACCGCGAACATAGAAACCAACATGCAAAACACACACCGTCGACAACAGAAAGAACACAAAAATTATGCAACACACATTTCACACACTACACACATCACTCCAAACACACATAAAACAGACAGCACACACAGCCTCACAGAATGCACAATGCCAAACACACAACATATACACAAAGATATCAGTCCTAACACACAGTGTCTCACTCAACAAGCAAAACACACAGACCACAGAACACACAGAGTAGAATACACACAACACAAACACAACTCACAGAACCACACATCACACGACACACACAAGCATCCGGCACAGAAAGTATCACAACTCATAACACACACAACACTCCCAAATCCATAGGCAAAACACATATAACCAACAAAGACAAGTAGCACACATTTCACACACTACCCACTGCACACACAATCACGCACAGACACACCACACATACATCCTCACACAGGAGCACAACGCACTACACACACGCAACACAGAAACACGCAACACAACACACACAATAAACACACCACACCCTTGAAGGCACATAAGTACTGCTCACAATGCACACGAAAACCATTGCACAGACCACATACTGTATGCAAGAGATGTACAAAACAAGCACAGCCACACACAGTCAACACATCTTACATCATGTGCATAACTCAAACAGCCAAACACACACACAGCCTCTCTCACACAACACACAAAACACAACCACACACACAAAACTGACACAACACATACAAATGCACACAAAACTGACGAAACGCGTGCAACACACATAGCACACTGCACACAACACGCACAACCACAATCTAATCATAGAGAACACATGCATCCCCACGCGCACACAGCACGAACGAAAACACACCCACACACAACATACACATGCACACAACACACCCAACACAAGGCGAACCCATCATTACACACAATGCTGAAATGACACAGCCCACGCCACATCTACCCAGTATGTCACACGCAGAAAGCCTAAAGGCAGCACTCACACCACCCAGAACACAGCACATAACAACAAACAAGAGAATTTATAAGACTCGGAAACCACATTGCGAGCTGAATTTGTTGTATGCGGGTATTTTCCTGACAGCCAGGCTTCCTCAGCAAAACCTCACGTTAATGGCCTCACAAATGAGCTCCCGACACTCAGCAAAAGATATCTCTACAGAGCAGACTTCACTCATGCGCTTAGAGTGCAGTCACACAGGACTGACACGGAAAACACATTGCCTGCTGAAATCGTTGTATGCGGGTATTTTCCTGATGGCCAGTCTTCCTCAGCAAAACCTCACGTTAATGGCCACACAAATGAGCACCCAACACCTAGCAAAAGAGAGCTCTACGCAGCAGACCTCTTTCAGGCGCTTAGAGAGCGGGCACACATTCCAGACACGGAAACCACATTGCGAGCTGAATTCGGTGTATGCGGGCATTTTCCTGATGGCCAGGCTTCGTCAACAAAGCCTCACGTTAATGTTCACCTAAATGAGCACACGACACTCAGCAAAAGAGAGCTGTACACAGAAATCCTCTTTCCGGCGCTTAGAGAGCAGGCACACATTACAGACACAGAAACCACAATGCGAGCTGAATTCGTTGTATGCGGGCATTTTCCTGATGGCCAGGCTTCGTCAACAAAGCCTCACGTTAATGTTCACCTAAATGAGCACACGACACTCAGCAAAAGAGAGCTCTACACAGAAATCCTCTTTCAGGTGCTTAGAGTGCAGGCACACAGGACAGACACGGAAACCACATTGCAAGTTCAATTCGTTGTATGCGGGTATTTTCCTGATGGCCAGGCTTCCTCAGCAAAGCCTCACGTTCATGGCCACACAGACATGGTTGAAAGCACATTGAAAGCCCTGTTTCAGCCTCCACTGCCAGGGCTTCAATGATTCCTTGAGTGGGCCATCCTGCAGTGCTTTCTTTCAGTCACATAAGCTGAATCCAAAGCTGACTTGCCTCCACTGCTGTCACTACAATGCATCATCTTCTGCAACTTCCAGTGTCGCTAGAGCAAAGGCCTATTCGCAGCCCACCCACATCTTTGAGATAGAGGGCTTACAGAGAAGACCGCGTTCTACTGCAATGTTTGCTGTTTTCCTTATCACATAGGAGCAAATTGCGTGCAAAATGAAAGCAGCCTCGTATTCCCTCATGGAGTGTCTCCTCAGTGCATGGTGGATTGTTTCTGCGGCAGAGTTTGTCATGAGGCTCTCCTGCAGCAGTTTCTGACACTTTACAACAAAGGCGTCTTCAGGGCCTTGCTAGTGAAGAGATGAGGTGGCTCTCTGCGCCCTCAGGAAACAAGGCCCTCCTGGAGTATTACAAACCTGTGGAGAAAACCGCCAACAACGAGAGGCTGTCTTCTGTGCACTTGAATGCAGAAGTCCCTCAACACACAGCACATCACACCGAGAACATAACTGCCCACCATACACATGAACCACGGTTCTCAGAGTGAACACAACACACCCAGTGAGGCACACTGACCAAGCTTGACCACACACAGTACACACATCACAAATTACACTCCTTACTCAAAGAGCCAGCCACACACACAACCTGTCAAACACAACCGCGAACATAGAAACCAACATGCAAAACACACACCGTCGACAACAGAAAGAACACAAAAATTATGCAACACACATTTCACACACTACACACATCACTCCAAACACACATAAAACAGACAGCACACACAGCCTCACAGAATGCACAATGCCAAACACACAACATATACACAAAGATATCAGTCCTAACACACAGTGTCTCACTCAACAAGCAAAACACACAGACCACAGAACACACAGAGTAGAATACACACAACACAAACACAACTCACAGAACCACACATCACACGACACACACAAGCATCCGGCACAGAAAGTATCACAACTCATAACACACACAACACTCCCAAATCCATAGGCAAAACACATATAACCAACAAAGACAAGTAGCACACATTTCACACACTACCCACTGCACACACAATCACGCACAGACACACCACACATACATCCTCACACAGGAGCACAACGCACTACACACACGCAACACAGAAACACGCAACACAACAGACACAATAAACACACCACACCCTTGAAGGCACATAAGTACTGCTCACAATGCACACGAAAACCATTGCACAGACCACATACTGTATGCAAGAGATGTACAAAACAAGCACAGCCACACACAGTCAACACATCTTACATCATGTGCATAACTCAAACAGCCAAACACACACACAGCCTCTCTCACACAACACACAAAACACAACCACACACACAAAACTGACACAACACATACAAATGCACACAAAACTGACGAAACGCGTGCAACACACATAGCACACTGCACACAACACGCACAACCACAATCTAATCATAGAGAACACATGCATCCCCACGCGCACACAGCACGAACGAAAACACACCCACACACAACATACACATGCACACAACACACCCAACACAAGGCGAACCCATCATTACACACAATGCTGAAATGACACAGCCCACGCCACATCTACCCAGTATGTCACACGCAGAAAGCCTAAAGGCAGCACTCACACCACCCAGAACACAGCACATAACAACAAACAAGAGAATTTATAAGACTCGGAAACCACATTGCGAGCTGAATTTGTTGTATGCGGGTATTTTCCTGACAGCCAGGCTTCCTCAGCAAAACCTCACGTTAATGGCCTCACAAATGAGCTCCCGACACTCAGCAAAAGATATCTCTACAGAGCAGACTTCACTCATGCGCTTAGAGTGCAGTCACACAGGACTGACACGGAAAACACATTGCCTGCTGAAATCGTTGTATGCGGGTATTTTCCTGATGGCCAGTCTTCCTCAGCAAAACCTCACGTTAATGGCCACACAAATGAGCACCCAACACCTAGCAAAAGAGAGCTCTACGCAGCAGACCTCTTTCAGGCGCTTAGAGAGCGGGCACACATTCCAGACACGGAAACCACATTGCGAGCTGAATTCGGTGTATGCGGGCATTTTCCTGATGGCCAGGCTTCGTCAACAAAGCCTCACGTTAATGTTCACCTAAATGAGCACACGACACTCAGCAAAAGAGAGCTGTACACAGAAATCCTCTTTCCGGCGCTTAGAGAGCAGGCACACATTACAGACACAGAAACCACAATGCGAGCTGAATTCGTTGTATGCGGGCATTTTCCTGATGGCCAGGCTTCGTCAACAAAGCCTCACGTTAATGTTCACCTAAATGAGCACACGACACTCAGCAAAAGAGAGCTCTACACAGAAATCCTCTTTCAGGTGCTTAGAGTGCAGGCACACAGGACAGACACGGAAACCACATTGCAAGTTCAATTCGTTGTATGCGGGTATTTTCCTGATGGCCAGGCTTCCTCAGCAAAGCCTCACGTTCATGGCCACACAGACATGGTTGAAAGCACATTGAAAGCCCTGTTTCAGCCTCCACTGCCAGGGCTTCAATGATTCCTTGAGTGGGCCATCCTGCAGTGCTTTCTTTCAGTCACATAAGCTGAATCCAAAGCTGACTTGCCTCCACTGCTGTCACTACAATGCATCATCTTCTGCAACTTCCAGTGTCGCTAGAGCAAAGGCCTATTCGCAGCCCACCCACATCTTTGAGATAGAGGGCTTACAGAGAAGACCGCGTTCTACTGCAATGTTTGCTGTTTTCCTTATCACATAGGAGCAAATTGCGTGCAAAATGAAAGCAGCCTCGTATTCCCTCATGGAGTGTCTCCTCAGTGCATGGTGGATTGTTTCTGCGGCAGAGTTTGTCATGAGGCTCTCCTGCAGCAGTTTCTGACACTTTACAACAAAGGCGTCTTCAGGGCCTTGCTAGTGAAGAGATGAGGTGGCTCTCTGCGCCCTCAGGAAACAAGGCCCTCCTGGAGTATTACAAACCTGTGGAGAAAACCGCCAACAACGAGAGGCTGTCTTCTGTGCACTTGAATGCAGAAGTCCCTCAACACACAGCACATCACACCGAGAACATAACTGCCCACCATACACATGAACCACGGTTCTCAGAGTGAACACAACACACCCAGTGAGGCACACTGACCAAGCTTGTCCACACACAGTACACACATCACAAATTACACTCCTTACTCAAAGAGCCAGCCACACACACAACCTGTCAAACACAACCGCGAACATAGAAACCAACATGCAAAACACACACCCTCGACAACAGAAAGAACACAAAAATTATGCAACACACATTTCACACACTACACACATCACTCCAAACACACATAAAACAGACAGCACACACAGCCTCACAGAATGCACAATGCCAAACACACAACATATACACAAAGATATCAGTCCTAACACACAGTGTCTCACTCAACAAGCAAAACACACAGACCACAGAACACACAGAGTAGAATACACACAACACAAACACAACTCACAGAACCACACATCACACGACACACACAAGCATCCGGCACAGAAAGTATCACAACTCATAACACACACAACACTCCCAAATCCATAGGCAAAACACATATAACCAACAAAGACAAGTAGCACACATTTCACACACTACCCACTGCACACACAATCACGCACAGACACACCACACATACATCCTCACACAGGAGCACAACGCACTACACACACGCAACACAGAAACACGCAACACAACAGACACAATAAACACACCACACCCTTGAAGGCACATAAGTACTGCTCACAATGCACACGAAAACCATTGCACAGACCACATACTGTATGCAAGAGATGTACAAAACAAGCACAGCCACACACAGTCAACACATCTTACATCATGTGCATAACTCAAACAGCCAAACACACACACAGCCTCTCTCACACAACACACAAAACACAACCACACACACAAAACTGACACAACACATACAAATGCACACAAAACTGACGAAACGCGTGCAACACACATAGCACACTGCACACAACACGCACAACCACAATCTAATCATAGAGAACACATGCATCCCCACGCGCACACAGCACGAACGAAAACACACCCACACACAACATACACATGCACACAACACACCCAACACAAGGCGAACCCATCATTACACACAATGCTGAAATGACACAGCCCACGCCACATCTACCCAGTATGTCACACGCAGAAAGCCTAAAGGCAGCACTCACACCACCCAGAACACAGCACATAACAACAAACAAGAGAATTTATAAGACTCGGAAACCACATTGCGAGCTGAATTTGTTGTATGCGGGTATTTTCCTGACAGCCAGGCTTCCTCAGCAAAACCTCACGTTAATGGCCTCACAAATGAGCTCCCGACACTCAGCAAAAGATATCTCTACAGAGCAGACTTCACTCATGCGCTTAGAGTGCAGTCACACAGGACTGACACGGAAAACACATTGCCTGCTGAAATCGTTGTATGCGGGTATTTTCCTGATGGCCAGTCTTCCTCAGCAAAACCTCACGTTAATGGCCACACAAATGAGCACCCAACACCTAGCAAAAGAGAGCTCTACGCAGCAGACCTCTTTCAGGCGCTTAGAGAGCGGGCACACATTCCAGACACGGAAACCACATTGCGAGCTGAATTCGGTGTATGCGGGCATTTTCCTGATGGCCAGGCTTCGTCAACAAAGCCTCACGTTAATGTTCACCTAAATGAGCACACGACACTCAGCAAAAGAGAGCTGTACACAGAAATCCTCTTTCCGGCGCTTAGAGAGCAGGCACACATTACAGACACAGAAACCACAATGCGAGCTGAATTCGTTGTATGCGGGCATTTTCCTGATGGCCAGGCTTCGTCAACAAAGCCTCACGTTAATGTTCACCTAAATGAGCACACGACACTCAGCAAAAGAGAGCTCTACACAGAAATCCTCTTTCAGGTGCTTAGAGTGCAGGCACACAGGACAGACACGGAAACCACATTGCAAGTTCAATTCGTTGTATGCGGGTATTTTCCTGATGGCCAGGCTTCCTCAGCAAAGCCTCACGTTCATGGCCACACAGACATGGTTGAAAGCACATTGAAAGCCCTGTTTCAGCCTCCACTGCCAGGGCTTCAATGATTCCTTGAGTGGGCCATCCTGCAGTGCTTTCTTTCAGTCACATAAGCTGAATCCAAAGCTGACTTGCCTCCACTGCTGTCACTACAATGCATCATCTTCTGCAACTTCCAGTGTCGCTAGAGCAAAGGCCTATTCGCAGCCCACCCACATCTTTGAGATAGAGGGCTTACAGAGAAGACCGCGTTCTACTGCAATGTTTGCTGTTTTCCTTATCACATAGGAGCAAATTGCGTGCAAAATGAAAGCAGCCTCGTATTCCCTCATGGAGTGTCTCCTCAGTGCATGGTGGATTGTTTCTGCGGCAGAGTTTGTCATGAGGCTCTCCTGCAGCAGTTTCTGACACTTTACAACAAAGGCGTCTTCAGGGCCTTGCTAGTGAAGAGATGAGGTGGCTCTCTGCGCCCTCAGGAAACAAGGCCCTCCTGGAGTATTACAAACCTGTGGAGAAAACCGCCAACAACGAGAGGCTGTCTTCTGTGCACTTGAATGCAGAAGTCCCTCAACACACAGCACATCACACCGAGAACATAACTGCCCACCATACACATGAACCACGGTTCTCAGAGTGAACACAACACACCCAGTGAGGCACACTGACCAAGCTTGACCACACACAGTACACACATCACAAATTACACTCCTTACTCAAAGAGCCAGCCACACACACAACCTGTCAAACACAACCGCGAACATAGAAACCAACATGCAAAACACACACCGTCGACAACAGAAAGAACACAAAAATTATGCAACACACATTTCACACACTACACACATCACTCCAAACACACATAAAACAGACAGCACACACAGCCTCACAGAATGCACAATGCCAAACACACAACATATACACAAAGATATCAGTCCTAACACACAGTGTCTCACTCAACAAGCAAAACACACAGACCACAGAACACACAGAGTAGAATACACACAACACAAACACAACTCACAGAACCACACATCACACGACACACACAAGCATCCGGCACAGAAAGTATCACAACTCATAACACACACAACACTCCCAAATCCATAGGCAAAACACATATAACCAACAAAGACAAGTAGCACACATTTCACACACTAACCCACTGCACACACAATCACGCACAGACAAACTGACACAACACATACAAATGCACACAAAACTGACGAAACGCGTGCAACACACATAGCACACTGCACACAACACGCACAACCACAATCTAATCATAGAGAACACATGCATCCCCACGCGCACACAGCACGAACGAAAACACACCCACACACAACATACACATGCACACAACACACACCCAACACAAGGCGAACCCATCATTACACACAATGCTGAAATGACACAGCCCACGCCACATCTACCCAGTATGTCACACGCAGAAAGCCTAAAGGCAGCAGTCACAGCACCCAGAACACAGCACATAACAACAAACAAGAGAATTTATAAAGACTCGGAAACCACATTGCGAGCTGAATTCGTTGTATGCGGGTATTTTCCTGACAGCCAGGCTTCCTAAGCAAAACCCTCACGTTAATGGCCTCACAAATGAGCTCCCGACACTCAGCAAAAGATATCTCTACAGAGCAGACTTCACTCATGCGCTTAGAGTGCAGTCACTCAGGACTGACACGGAAAACACATTGCCTGCTGAAATCGGTTGTATGCGGGTATTTTCCTGATGGCCAGTCTTCCTCAGCAAAAACCTCACGTTAATGGCCACACAAATGAGCACCCAACACCTAGCAAAAGAGAGCTCTACGCAGCAGACCTCTTTCAGGCGCTTAGAGAGCGGGCACACATTCCAGACACGGAAACCACATTGCGAGCTGGATTCGGTGTATGCGGGCATTTTCCTGATGGCCAGGCTTCGTCAACAAAGCCTCACGTTAATGTTCACCTAAATGAGCACACGACACTCAGCAAAAGAGAGAGCTGTACACAGAAATCCTCTTTCCGGCGCTTAGAGAGCAGGCACACATTACAGACACAGAAACCACAATGCGAGCTGAATTCGTTGTATGCGGGCAATTTACCTGATGGCCAGGCTCGTCAAACAAAGCCTCACGTTAATTGTTCACCCTAAATGAGCACACGACACTCAGCAAAAGAGAGCTCTACACAGAAATCCTCTTTCAGGTGCTTAGAGTGCAGGCCACACAGGACAGACACGGAAACCACATTGCAAGTTCAATTCGTTTGTATGCGGGTATTTTCCTGATGGCCAGGCTTCCTCAGCAAAGCCTCACGTTCATGGCCCACACAGACATGGTTGAAAGCACATTGAAAGCCCTGTTTCAGCCTCCACTGCCAGGGCTTCAATGATTCCTTGAGTGGGGCCATCCTGCAGTGCTTTCTTTCAGTCACATAAGCTGAATCCAAAGCTGACTTGCCTCCACTGCTGTCACTTACAATGCATCATCTTCTGCCAACTTCCAGTGTCGCTAGAGCAAAGGCCTATTCGCAGCCCACCCACATCTTTGAGATAGAGGGCTTACAGAGAAGACCGCGTTCTACTGCAAATGTTTGCTGTTTTCCTTATCACATAGGAGCAAATTGCGTGCAAAATGAAAGCAGCCTCGTATTCCCTCATGGAGAGTCTCCTCAGTGCATGGTGGATTGTTTCTCGCGGCAGAGTTTGTCATGAGGCTCTCCTGCAGCAGTTTCTGACACTTTACAACAAAGCGTCTTCAGGGCCTTGCTAGTGAAGAGATGAGGTGGCTCTCCTGCGCCCTCAGGAAACAAGGCCCTCCTGGAGTATTACAAACCTGTGGAGAAAACCGCCAACAACGAGAGGCTCGTCTTCTGTGCACTTGAATGCAGAAAGTCCCCTCAACACACAGCACATCACACCGAGAACATAACTGCCCACCATACACATGAACCACGGTTCTCAGAGTGAACACAACACACCCAGTGAGGCACACCTGACCAAGCTTGACCACCACACAGTACACACATCACAAATTACACTCCTTACTCAAAGAGCCAGCCACACACACAACCTGTCAAACACAACCGCGAACATAGAAACCAACATGCAAAACACACACCGTCGACAACAGAAAGAACACAAAAATTATGCAACACACATTTCACACACACTACACACATCACTCCAAACACACATAAAACAGACAGCACACACAGCCTCACAGAATGCACAATGCCAAACACCACAACATATACACAAAGATATCAGTCCTAACACACAGTGTCTCACTCAACAAGCAAAACACACAGACCACAGAACACACAGAGTAGAATACACACAACACAAACACAACTCACAGAACCCCACACATCACACGACCACACACAAGCATCCGCACCAGAAAGTATCACAACTCATAACCACACACAACACTCCCAAATCCATAGGCAAAACACATATAACCAACAAAGACAAGTAGCACACATTTCACACACTAACCCACTGCACACACAATCACGCACAGACACACCACACATACATCCTCACACAGGAGCACAACGCACTACACACACGCAACACAGAAACACGCAACACAACAGACACAATAAACACACCACCACCCTTGAAGGCACATAAGTACTGCTCACAATGCACACGAAAACCATTGCACAGACCACATACTGTATGCAAGAGATGTACAAAACAAGCACAGCCACACACAGTCAACACATCTTACATCATGTGCATAACTCAAACAGCCAAACACACACACAGCCTCTCTCACACACAACACACAAAACACAACCACACACACAAAACTGACACAACACATACAAATGCACACAAAAACTGACGAAACGCGTGCAACACACATAGCACACTGCACACAACACGCACAAACCACAATCTAATCATAGAGAACACATGCATCCCCACGCGCACCACAGCACAGAACGAAAACACCACCCACACACCAACATAACACATGCACACAACACACCCCACACAAGGCGAACCCATCATTACACACAATGCTGAAATGACACAGCCCCCGCCACATCTACCCAGTATGTCACACCCAGAAAGCCTAAAGGCAGCACTCACACCACCCAGAACACAGCACATAACAACAAACAAAAGAAATTATAAGACTCGGAAACCACATTGCGAGCTGAATTTGTTGTATGCGGGTATTTTCCTGACAGCCAGGCTTCCTCAGCAAAACCTCACGTTAATGGCCTCACAAATGAGCTCCCGACACTCAGCAAAAGATATCTCTACAGAGCAGACTTCACTCATGCGCTTAGAGTGCAGTCACACAGGACTGACACGGAAAACACATTGCCTGCTGAAATCGTTGTATGCGGGTATTT